>NC_081391.1:5658423-5758089 GCF_030684315.1 Stegostoma tigrinum
TTTATTGTCCTCCCTGACTGAACCACGGATGAGCTGCCTTCTTGAAATGTTATTAATTAGAAATGAGAAGCAAGGTTGACATAGAGGTGTGGAATATACACCACCAGCCATTGGTTCAACTTGTGCTGAAGTAGCCACTTAATTTTACTTAGTTGTTACAGAGAAATGTTTTAAATGACTCAAAAGAATTTTTTTAAAAAATTAATGAAATGTTGGTGTCTCTGTTCAAGCCCAACTGCTAATCCTTAATTGATTTTAAACAGACTGGTTTGCTGGCCATTTTGGAGAAGGCCTAAGTGTCAATCATAATTGCTATGCCTTGCAGTAACGTATAGGCTATTAAGGAAGACAGACTTTCTTGCTCAAAAGGACATCAGTGAACCAGATGGGCTTTTCAATAGGTAGTGAGTGTTTCAGCCACCATTACTGAGACCGGCTTTATATGCTATATTTATATTTGATTATTTCCAAGACATCAGCTGTCAGGTGGACCGTGAGCCCATGTCCTTAGAGCATTAGCCTGGGCCTCAGTATTACTACTCTAGTCACATTACCATCATGCCAGATCTTCCGTAATTTTAACAGTATACAGTTGACTGTTACTTTGATACGACAACAAACTGCACTGCAATGACAAAAAACTAGCTAAAAAATAAATTTTGGAAACAAATTACAAAAAGACAATGAAGCTTGACTACTAGCATATCCATGTGGGCAGAGTGAAGTTTCAAATTCATGACTGATTCACACAAATATGTTGTTCCAATTAATCTACATCTGCAACTGCTGATTTCCTTGGTTAATGCCTTATCCAAAATAATGTCCAGAAAAACTTCCACTGTTTTCCATCTCGATTGTTGACCAAGTCTGGACCTAGATTTCCTGTCAGCCGTGTTTCATTCTCTCCTTCGCTAATGTGATACTTTTCAAAGATTTATTATTAGTTAGTTCACCTTTACTTGCTTCTCATCAAGACAATTTGCAGATACCAAGTCAGTTTTCAAAAGCACAATGATGACACCTCTCTAAATTTTTCCTCTGGCCCCATTATCAGGCTGCATGGCTGGTAGGCCACAATTTCTTGCTTCACGTCTCTCTCTAAATTGGGACACATTGTTTACAACCCCAGTATCCCTTCTACCTTATGCTGACCTCTGACTCCATTTCCTCTCCAATAATAGACTAGTTTATCTTCCATATATAACCTCACTGATCTCTTCCTCTACCTCTTGCTAGATGAAATCCTTGTCTGCACCTTCATCACCAAAATTCCTGTACTTTCAAATCTGTAAATTTTGGCTCTTCCAAAGTTCTGCTGCCTATATTCTAATCTGCACTATGTTCACCTAACATCTCAACACCCAGTTCTCATTACATCCCATACTTAGGCTTCTCACTTAAGTTTACATTCCTCTTTGGGTTTGCTCCTCCATATTGCCTCTTTAAGCACAATGCCCTTAGACCTCTTCAGTCCTTTGACCCTGGTACTTTTTTTTAAAAGATCCAACTCTCCCGCCCATGATACAGCAGAGCCATGGGGTATTTCTTCTACTTTTAGGGTAGCATCCAGGTAATACAAATGCCAAGCCATCACCATCACCAATAACAGGCAACATAATCACTGCCCCTCGACATTAAATGGTGTTAACCATCAATGAATTCCCACTATCAATATCCTGGGGGTACCACTGACCAGAAACTCAACTGGACTAGCCATGTGAACAGAGGTGATTACAAAAATAGGTCAGAGGCTAGGAATACTGCAGTGTGCAATTCACTTCTTGATTCCTCACAGCATTTACAAGGCACAAGTCAGGAGTGTGATGGAATATGCCCCACTTGCCTGGAAGGGTACGATTCTAACACTCAAGAAGCCTGACACCATCCAGGACAAAGCAGCTCACATGATTGGCACTACATCCATGTATATCAACTCCTTCCGCCACAGATGGTCTGTAACAGCAGTGTGTATTATCTACAAGATGCCCTGCAGAAATTCAAAGATCCTCAGACAGCACTTCCCAAACCATGACCATGCCCATTTCCATCTAGAAAGTCAAGGGCAGCAGAACATGGGAACACTCACCTCCTGCAAGTTCCCCTCTAAACCACTCACCATTCCTGACTTGGTAATATACTGTCATTCCTTCACTGTCGCTTAGTCCAAATCCTGGAATTCCCTCCGTAACAGCATTGTGGGTCACCCTACAGCAGGCAGACTTCAGTTCAAGAAGGCAGTTCATGACCACTTTCTCAACGGCAACAAGGAATGGGCAATAAATGCTAGCCAGCTAGCATTCCACAAATGAACAAAAAAAAATTCCACAAATGAACAAAAGAGTGTCCTACATCCAAGAATTGGTGTGCATCCCAATGGGACACTTGAATTTAGTATAATAATGAAGTTCATGCAAAATACCTTATAATCATGAATTATTCGCTCAGCCACTGCCTTGTCCAACATCTTCTTGTACCATTCTTGCAGCCTTTTGGGCTTAGGGATTTTCTGGTCGAGTGGGTGGCAGTGAAAAATGTAATCATCACCTTCACTTGGTGGACAGGCCCAAATGTGCCCTGCTGTGTATCTGGGATAAGAATAAATTATAGGAAGTATAAAGTCAGTGAATTGTTTTATGTGACTGCACACAGTTCAGATTGAGGTCACAAATGTAAACCCTGGCAATTCCTTGTACAGAAGATGCAGGAAAAATGTCCCATGCGCCCATGTTCTTCCAAAGTTTACCTCGACATTTTAGAAAATAATTTTAGACACCTGATTGCACCCTCTTTCAAGGGAACAATGAAGAGGTGCACACTGTTCTGTTCTTTGAAACTGATCCAGTATCAGCAGCATTGTGGCTCAGTGGGTAGCACTGCTGTCTCTCAACACCAGGGACTTGGGTTCAATTCCACCCTCAGACGACTGTCAGTTTGCACATTCTCCCTGTTTCTGCATGGATTTCCTCCAGATGCTCTGATTTCATCCCACAGTCCGAAGATGTGCAGGTTAGATGGATTAGCCACGGGAAATGCAAGGTAACAAGGATAGGTCATGGGTTGGGCCTGGGTGGGCTGCTTTTCAGAGAGTTGGTGTGGATGCAAAGTGCAGAATGGCCTGCTTCCACACTGTAGGAATTCTATTATTTCATGTGATGAAAAATTAGCAGCTGCATTTACTTAACACTAAGCATTGTCAAAAGCACAAATTAAGATCCTCCTATATTGCTTCCTTTTCTTTCAATAGTTTCCCTCTCATTAAACAAATTGCCACAATCAACATCAAGTAGGAGCATTGTAAAAATAATCAAGATGCAAGATAACCAGTGTCCAAATCTGAAGATCGTGATTTTGGTGCACTGAGCACAGCAGCCTTCCCAAAGTGTACACTTACCCCAATTTCCTTACGTATTCTAAATACCCAATCAGGATTTCATGATAGACAGCTGTTCTCAGACATCGAGGGCGGAAGAAATGTACACTGTCGAGGTATGATATGTACACACGTCTAATTAAGGAAAGAGAATAATTGTTAAAAGCAACCAAAAAAATTTCAAGCTACAGTATCCTTCTTTGATGGGTTCTTAGCTCAACATCATTGTCAGATGCAAGCATAACTTTAGTGATATTAAAAGTGCTGAACATTATACATCAGACCTCAGTTCAAGTAGTAAATTTGTAACCACAACAAAGTCAGATCTTGCAATCAAGAAAACAAACAATTAAAAAATATATTGCAGAATAAGCATGCAATGACAATATGATTTGTTCCATAAACCATGATAACTTCCAGTCAAACATTCACCTGGTATCTAAAACACCCAAAACCTTGCTCCTTTGAAAAAAGATACTGGCAAATATTAACTAGCTATGTTGTGACTGGAAGTGAAAAGGCAGAAATAACATTTAGGACAAAAGAAAAGCTTAAATGCACATCCAGCTCTTTTTCATTGTTCACCCTCACCCATGCCTCGCTCTTCTTCCTTCCCAGAAATCCATCCAAATTTTTTTCTTGAACCCATCTGTGTTAAACCTGCTTCAATAATCATCTTTTATAAAATAATGCAAATTTTATTTAACTAGCCCCTTTCACTTCAACTCAAATCATTTTTTAAAATCTACGTGCCCTTTGCCATCATGAGCAACTTGTCAGCAATTGGTTTAATGATTTGAAAATCCTGAAAGAAATTTCAAATAAATTTCCATATCCCATCACATCTCCATAAACTAAGCATGCTCAAATTCCTGAAGCTTTATTGACTAACTCAAAGTGGAGATTCTAAAACTTAAAATTTTAGAGAAAAGGTCAGGAGCCAATCTTACATGAGCTGACCATTACTCAAATATTTTACTCAAAACATATGTATATACAAAAAAAACTCAATGTCTCACCTCATACTCTCAAGTACATAAATCATGCAACATTCAAAATAGATGCTACACAGGCAATAATGCAATTTTTAAAAACTAGTGAATCATTGGGCTCACCTCTGATTGGGTGGAGGACAATCTGAACCGTACTCCTGCACGTGCATGCCGAAGAAACATACGTCCACACCATCAATTTCTTCGAAGGCAAACAAAGCCTTTGTTCGATAAGGAAATGACTCTGCCATCTCCCCATTATCAACAAACCTAGAAGGAATACATCAAGTAACTAATGCTTTGACCGAAGTCTCTACTTTAGGCAAAGGAATGGACCTTCAAGATGTAATGTGTATAAAATGAATTTAATTGTAATAATAATCACATTTGTAAACCCTAAGCCAACCTACAAGATGAACCAAAAGATTAGGTCACATTACACTGTTCCAAACCTTCAGATCTGAATGTAATTGAGGACCTATGTAAGGCAATGAAGCTCAATAATAATTGAAACCTGTAGCACAAGATGGACAAGGCACACATAAGAATAACATTATCTTTAAAAATTCTCCAATACACTGAATTTAAGTTATCACTGATCCACTAGATCAGTGGCAACTTAAATTCAGTGTATTGGAGAATTTTTAATTACTAAATGCGCCTGATTGGCAAAGTCTGCCTCACTCTTGTTTATATAACTTCATGCATTCAAACCAAAATTAAACACAATATTAAGAACATAAGAACCAGGAGAGGTAGGCCATCTGGCACTTTGAGCCTAAACTGTCATTCAGCGAGATCATGGCTGATCTTTTCATCGCCTCAGCTCCACTTATCCACCCTCTCACCATAACTCTTAATTCCTTTACTATTCAAAAAAATCTTAAGCTTTAAAAAAATTCAATGAGGAAGCCTTAATTACTTCACTCATTCACAACCGCCTCGATTCAGTCCTAAATCTTCTCCCCCTAATTCTGAGGCGATGCCCTCTTGTTCTCGTTTCACCTGCCAGTGGAAACACCCTCCGTGCTATCTTATCCAGTCCCGTCATAATTTTGTGTTTTTATCAAATCTCCCCTCATTCTTCTAAATTCCAATGAATATAATTCCCGGTCTACTCAATCTCTCCTTGTAAAACAACGCTCTCAACTCTAGAAACAAGCTGGTTGGTGAGCCTGCTCTGTACCCCTCCAGTGTCAATACATCCTTTCTCAAGTAAGGAGACCAAAGCTGCACACAGTATTCTAGATGTAGCCTCACCAGCACCCTATACAGCTGCAACATAATCCCTCCAGCAATCATGGATAAAATTCCATATACCTTCTTAATTTCTTTTTAGCACATTAAATAAAATAAAATAAACGTTTTTGAATATAAACAGACAGCAAAGTAAAAACCATGTTAAGATGTGTTTTATTTTAAGAAAACCAACAACGTCACTTAAAAGTTCTATATCAACTGAGTAACCCTAACTCCAAGATAAGGTAAAAACTTCAGAAGCTTTTGCTGCTTTCACACTTACAAAGACGACAAAGTACATTAATTATATCATTGATCAGCGAAAATGCATATTAATTTAATATTCAGTGGATTCTAAGTAATTCAGAGTTGCATACTTGCTTCACATCACAGAATTCTTGTCATGTGGGTTCAGGAGGCTCTGAAGACTAAACTGCAAGTGAATTTTTTTTTCGACACAGCAATCTGAAACCCAAATTAACGTATACATTTTGGCTACTGCATTAGAGCAAAACCAATTACTTGGATCATCATCTCCCAGTTACTCTAAAGCTCTCTTCACCATCCAACCAATCAATTATTCAGCCAAATTTACTTCTCTTCCAGACACTTTAAAGATCAGCTAATCCTTACCACACATACTACCTCTGCCCCCCAAATCCCAGGTTTCAATTTCAATAGAAGCAGCTCATGATCTAACCATAACCAGACAATGACTTCTCTTCTCACTCTGCGACTAAACTTGCTTCACTATTTAATAACATGTTGGCTGATCTGACGGTGACAAAATCCATATTCCCACCTATGTTACCCCATTGTTTAGGGACATCTGCCTATCTCTACCTTAAAAATATTCAAAGGCTTTGCTTCTACTTGAGGAAGAGTTCCAAAGACTCACGATCCTCTATGACAAGTGATAATATTCTACTACATTCCCGAATTACTCGCTTAACCTCCATACTAGCTTTTAGCAATTCATACACTAGGAAATATAGATCTCTCTATCTCATAGGTCCTCAACTTTTCATCATTTGGATACTCTGCTTCCTTTTCAATCTTACGTCAAAACAGCAAATGTCATGTTCCCAAATTATAATCTATTTGACAGATCTTTGCACACTCACTCAACCTATCAGTGTTTTTTTTATCCTGCCCACAACTTACTTTCCCCAGTTATACTTGCGTCATCAGCAAATTTGGCTACTACACCTTTTAGTTTTTCATTCAAATCATTTATAAAAGTTATAAATTGTTGAGGCACTAGCTCCAATCTCCGACACACCACTTGTTACATTCTGCCAACCAGAAAAGGTATTTACATCCACTCTCTGCTTCTTGCTTTACAGCAAATTGTCTATCCATGCCAATGCGACACCCCCTACACCATGAGTTTTTATTTTCTGTAATAATCTTTATTGTGGCATTTTATAAAATGCCTTCTGGAAATCTACATCCATCAGGTCCCCAATAACAACAGCATATATTGTATCCTCAAAGGATTCCAAAACACTTGTTAAACAGGAGTTTTCTTTCAGAAAACTATGTTGTTTCTGCCTGGTTATCTTGAACTTAACAGTTAATAGTAGCTTCTAACATTTTCACTATGACAGATGTTAAGCTAACTAGCATGTAGTTTCCTTCATTCTATCTCCTTCCTTGTTTAACTAAAAGTTACATTTGTTGTGCTCCTATCTACTGGGATGCTCCCTAATCTAGGGAACCTTGGGAAATTAAAGACAATGCAATCAAATATCTCACTAGCCACTTATTTCAAGGCCCTAATCCATCAAGATCCTGGCACTTCTAAGCCTGTGGCTCCAACAATGTATTCATTGCCATTTTCCAAGTGATTATAACTTCGAGTTCCTTACTTCCTTCCATTTCCTGATTTCTAGCTGCTTCTGGGATATTACTTGTATCCTCCATAGTGAAGAGAGATGCAAAATAGTTCATCAGCCATTTCCTTACCTTTCATTATCAATTCTCCAGACTCACCATCTTAAAATCTAGGGAGTTTTAAGTGGTGACTTTATTGAGGAGTTCAAAGATATGAACAATTTTGATAGGGTAAGGAAAGATATTCAGTTTCCATTACTTGTTCTGTCAGTAACAAGAGGGTCACAATTTCAAGACTGTCAGCAAGAGAACTAGAAGTGGAGATGAGGAGAAACTTCTTTACTCAGTTGTTACAATTTGGAACGCACTGCCTGGGAGAATGGTGGAAGCAGACTCCATAAGGGGTTTAAGAAGAGAGCTGGATATAGATTTGAAAGTGGTAATTTAGGGGGCTATAGAGGTAGGGCTGGAGAATGGGACTGGCTGGGTAGCCCTTTCAGGAGTGGGTACAAATATGATGCCTTTGCCTCTCTACTGTAAAATTCTAATGGTTCTACAAGCCAACTGCTTTGTTTTTACATCTTCCTTTAAATCGGGAGGCAAAACTGCACGTAGTATTTGCAATGTGGTCTCTCAATATCCTGTATAATTGGACATATATAACCTTACATTTATGTTAAATTTTTGATCTAATAAAGGATAGCATTCCACTAGCCGCCTTAATCATTCGTTGCACCTGCACACTAACATTTTGTGACTTATACAAAGAAAATCCCAGACTGTTCTGCACTTTTAAATTTTGCAGTTGTTCTCAGTTTAATAATAATCTGCTTTTTGTTCTTCTTCTCGTGAATAATTTCACACTTTCCCACATTTATACTCAATCTATCAGATGTCTACTCACTAAGGGGAGGCAATGGCCTAGTGGATGGACTGTTAATCCAGAAACCCAGATAATGTTCTGGGGGCCTGAATTTGAATCACACCAAAACAGATGTGGAATTTGAATTGAATTTTAAGTATGGAATTAAGGGTCTAACGATGACTATGAATCCAAGTCTGTTATCAGAAAAACACGCCGGGATCACCAATGCCCTTTAGAGAAAGAAACTACTGTTCTTACTTGATCTGGCCTACATTAAACTCCATCCCAAGGCAAACGCAGTTGACTCAACGAAGGAGAGACAGTAAATGACGGTCTAGCCAGTGATGTGAATACATTTTTAAAAAGTAGCTCTTTTTTCAGTCTGCATCCTTTTATTGTCATCTGAAATTTAGCCACCATGTCTTTTATCCCCTAATCAAAGTCTTTGATATAAATTGTACAAAGTCCCCACCATGGAACCCTGAAGGACCTTTGTCATTACAACATCCAATCTGAAAAAGGGCCATTATGCATACTCTGTTTTTGGCCAACTGGTTGATTCGTGGCATGTTACCTGTCATCCTGGCACTCCTCTCTACTATAGTGATCTGAATCATTTACAAAGCCATTACAAAGTATTTCCTTATGTCCCTTGATGCCATCAGGTCTCAGGTGGGTCAACTGGAGTATTTTTGGCACATAACTAGCTAGGGTAAATCAAGCTGTAAGCAACCTCAATGACCAGCAACAAAACTACTAATCAATTATCCTATACAGCAAACAGAACCCAAAAGTTGCCTTCTCTGACACAGCTATCTTCTTAAATCAACCTCACCATCTCCTGCTTCTTCTAGCTTCACTACGAAGTGCAAGATCCCTTATCCTACCTTTACGAAATTTGCACTTTTCACTCATCAAAAGAAAAGGTTGAAGAATTTGAAAGCCAGAATCTTCAGGCGAAGCACTGATCCATCTTATCCTCCTGCTTAGGTCTCCAACCTCATAGATGCTAGTCTTCAGTCAATTTGATTTGCTCCATATTATATCAAAACATGTAAGGCACTGGATACTGCAAAGGGCATGGGCCCTGATAACATTCCAGGAATAGTACTGAAGACATGTTCTCCAGGCCTAGAGATGCCCCTAGCCAGGATATTCTTGCATTGCGACAACAGTGACAAGAACTTAGCAGCGTGAAAATTGCCCAGGTACATCCTGTGCACAAGAAGCAGGAAAAATCCAACCTAGTCAATTATAGCCCTAGTGAACTTTCAGTCAGTAACAGATGGTGTCGTCAACAGTATCACTTACACAACAATAACCTGCTTACTGATGCTCAGCTGAGGTTCTGCCAGGCCTAGTGAACTCCGCATACTATTACAGCATTGGATAGACATGGACAAAAGGCAAACTTGAGATGGGAAGGGAGGGTGACTGCTCTTGACACCATGGCAACATGTGGTCAGGTATAGCATCAAGGAGGAAATCACTACAGAAGTTCCTCAGGATTGAAGGTTTTTCAAAAAAAAACCTGTTCAGAGATGTTATTACACACCTCTACAGCAGATGGGACTTGAATCTAGGAGTCCTGGCTCAAAGCCAGAGATACTACCATCATGATGTAAAGACCCTTGGGTCCTTAGGGTAGCGGCACAAGTTTAACCATCATCAGCTGCTCTATCAATGATCATCACTTCGTCATAAGGGGATATTAATTGATGGGTGCTCAATGTTCAGTGCCATTCATGACTCAGATACTGAGGCAATCCGTGTCTAAACGCAATGCAACCTGGACAATATCCAGGTTGGGGTGATTACTGTCAGGAAACATTCGTGACTCACAAAGTGATGGGCAATGACCATCTCCCAACAAGGCAGAAACCAGCCACTGCCCTTGACGTTTCATAGCATCACCATTGGTGATAACATCCTGGGGATAACTGTTGATCAGAAACTGAACTGGACCAACCTTTAATTGTGGTCCAAGAACAGGTCAGACACTGGAAATTTTGCAGTGATTAACTTACCCTGGTTCCCCAAAGCACGTTCATCACCTAGAAGGCAAAAGTCAGGAGCATGATGGAATATTGTGCACTTGCCTGGATTAATGAAGCTCCAGCAACACTCAAGAAGTTCAAAACTACCCAGGACAAAGTAACCCTCTTGACTGGCATCCTATCACCTTCAATATTCGCTCCCTCCAACAGTGAAGCAAAGTGGCAGCAGTGTGTAACATCTATAAAATGCAGTGCAACATTTCACCAACCGTCCTTAGCAGAATGTTCTGAGCCTGTAACCTCTACCACCTAGGACGAGGACAGCAGATGCATTAGAACATCAAACTATATGCTGTTATTTCACTGCTTCACAAATGCTGAATTCTCCAACGGCACGGTGGGTGCACTGGCACCACATGGAGTGTAGTGGTTCAAAGGGCAGCTTACTATCACCTTCTCAGGGGCATCTAGTGACATGCAATTAACACTGAACAAGCCAAAAATACTCTTATTCAATAAACGAACTAAAAAAAATTCTCCACCCCATGGCAAGCCTACTCTAGTCACGAACTCCTAATCCTCTCCCTATGACCCCTCTCAACTTAATTCCAAACATATTGTCCAAAATTCCACTTGTGCTCCCATAATCCTGCTTCTTACCAAACTCTCCACCAAATCACTTGCTGCCATGTTCCCATGCTAACTGCATTGCAAACTGTTTTGTTCCTTAGACACCAAATACCAAAAATCACCATAACTACCGTACACCTCCAAAATTCATCTTCAGTCTCTTTACCCTTGCAAACTACCATCTCAGCGCTATTTATTTTCTTCTCCATTGTCCAACAGATGCTTGCCTGTTTTCTACATTCGTGATCATCTCTCCCACATTCTCTGAAGCCCACCAAATCAGGATTCTGACCATGCTGTGGCACCGGCCAAGTTCTAACTAAAGTCACAAATGACATTCTCACAATGCAGTGCATTTCTTCTCCTGCAGCCTTTGACAATTGTCAACTGCAAGGCCAGCATCATCATCCTTGGAAAAATGTCACAGTATTCATTCTTTTGCCATGACTTCTAACACTCCCTATCCACTGTTTTAGGATGAACAAGCTTGGTTACAACTCATGCTCTATTTAACCACCCTCCTCCTCCCAGTAAGGTCCACGCAGACAGGACTAAGCTCAGTTAAAACAAGTGCACAGTCAAAGGCACCCAAACACTATAACAAGCTCAGACATCTCCATCAGACAAGTGTCAGGTGATTGCAATTTCCATCAAGACTGAAACTAACAAAGACCAGCTTCGCTAACCACTGATATTCAACGGCATCATCAAATCTCCCCCAATAATGTCCAGGAGTGTCATTATTAAGTACAAAATTAATAAGACCAACCATGTTAATATATCAATATTCATGAATGAATACTATAGGAAAAAACAAAGTGCTGCCTGTAGGAGGATAAATAAAAAAAAATTCCTTTTGGAAAAGAAAAAATAATTTACAAGACATCCTATATACCTATAGGGAGTCAGTGGCTTAGTGGTAGTGGTATTATCATTGGGTTAGTAATCTAGATGCCAAGGTTAATGCTCAAGTGGCATGGGTGCAAATCCCACCACAGCAAAAAAAAATGAAGACACCTACAAAAAAAATTAAAAAGCCAGTCCAGGGGCAACTATGTAACCAGTCACTTGTTGTTAAAAACTCATTAATTCCCTTCAGGGAATTAAATCTCCCATCCCCTATGCAGTTTGGCCTACACGCAACCCTAAACCTACAACAATATGGCTGATGTAACTCAATTAGTGATGGTAAGTAAATGCTGGCTTAGCCAACAATGCCAGTATTACATGAAGAAATAAAACAAGACTTTTCTAACCTACCCTCTTCAATACCCAAGATAATAAAGTGTGAAGCTGGATGAACACAGCAGGCTAAGCAGCATCTCAGGAGCACAAAAGCTGACGTTTCGGGCCTAGACCCTTCATCACTCTCTCTGATGAAGGGTCTAGGCCCGAAACGTCAGCTTTTGTGCTCCTGAGATGCTGCTGGGCCTGCTGTGTTCATCCAGCTTCACACTTTATTATCTTGGATTCTCCAGCATCTGCAGTTCCCATTATCACTCTTCGATACCCATCTCTTTGAACTTTAACGCCACTCTCTAGATCCCTTCTTCAGATTTGCATCCATTTGTTTCCTCATGCTTCTGTTAATAACACTATAGGAATGCAAGCTGTTGTTGTACAAATATTCAACATGCAACTTGCATCTATTTTAGTAAGTTTTGAACTTCAAGTTTGTGCAAAAATGAAAACCACAAATCTCACCGAGCCTTCATTCCTGGCTTGACTTCCACAGTTTTATCTGAACTATGCACCACCCGAACTGTGCACTCGCCAGCCTCCGGATGATTCTGTCTGCGGAGGAAGTCATTGATACGGGTTTCCAGGTAAACACCTAGTTTAGTGGTTGGTAACCCTAGGAGAAAAGGATTTGAATAAAAATATCAATTACTGCATTTTACTACCATGTTTTTAACAAGAAATAAAGGGTTTCAGTTATACTTATTCTTCTATTCCACAGCTAACAGCGCACAATTGTAAATTGTTGCTAGGGATGCAGTAAAACTGGTCACAATGTACTGCATCATGTCTGCTCTGACTTTTAGACAGCATGACTGATTGTAAAGGGAACACTTTTGAGGAAGATGGTTTCAAGAACTATTAACAAGGTACCGTGAATGAGCATGCTGTTCCTAGCTGCTTAGGAAAGATACTAAATTTAAAAGGCTATTTATGACTTGTTCAATTCTTCAGTCGGTGAAATTGGCTTGCCAGTAACACACAGATCAACAACATTCAAATTCAGTAGTTAATACATGTAAGTTTGCTTATTTTAGCTAAAGCAGCCACAAGGACGACAGTGACCTTAATATTTTTAAGTTTTGGAGAAGAGAGTGCATGTGTCAGATAGGTTAAATAAAATTTCCCAGAACATTTATCTAATTGCTACGCAGTGATCACCTCCTAAGCGAAAGAGCAATTGGGAAGGATCAAACTCAATTACAAGCAGTGTTGTTCAACTGATTCAGCTGTGGAAGGCTTAGACCAATGATTAGCCAGACAGTTAATTATATACAATCACACCTTTTGTACAAGACAGATTTCAAGTAAATGGTATTTCTGAAAAGCAATGGAGGTGGTGGCTCAATGAAGCAAATGGTCTATTCCTGCTCTTTTATTTTCTACACTTCAGAAATTTTTTCAGTAGATAGTATAAAGTTCTTGAAATTTGCCTAGTTTTACAATACTAAAGTATATTAAATACTGAGAGTACTTACTTTTTGCACAGAATTTATTTTCTTTTCTTGTTTTCCCAGTTTTCTTTAAACAGGGATCACAAACAAAACTGAAAAAGGGAAAAGAAAATCACAAGATCTTTAAAGTATGAACTGACAATCTAGTTTGATGTACATGTTTTTTTTGACTATACTCTCCAATCATTATATGCATTCCTCCAAAGGGACATGGCACTGAAAGTACGAACAACGTCAGTGCAGCTTGGACAGGATCTTTTGAAATGTAAAAAGATTTTTGTAACTAGTTAGGAACCAAATCCACAGGTGCTTACAAGATGCAAGGCAACTAGCTGACCATCATTTACAAGTATTTTCACAACTTGGCAGTCCTGCAAAAAGGTGTAGAAATCGGGTCAAAACCTGCTTTGCAAGACTTTTAACTAACGATATAATGAATTCTGTCCCAGATGATTTTATACAAGAAGTCTACAAAAGGTCAGGTTCCAAAGCTTCTGGCTTTGGTGTACTGCAGATCATCACAAGAAACATCAAAATCCAAAGAAGGTTATCTTCAGACACTGGAGATAATGGAAACTGCAGATGCTGGAGAATCCAAGATAACAAAGTGTGAAGCTGGATGAACACAGCAGGCCAAGCAGCATCTCAGGAGCACAAAAGCTGACGTTTTAGGCCTAGACCCTTCATCTATCTTCAGACATTGCCAGCTTTGCCAATTACACATCCTCAAACAGCAACCTGTTTCTGTTTCTTGTGCCCTACTCCAGATAAGTACAAATCAAAAAACTTTTGACTTAATATCTCCTCTTAGCAGAGCTTAAAGATCAACCTCAGAGGCTGTACTAGACCTGTAGGCGCTACAGAACTTTGTAATCTCAGTCTAGTTCTACGAACAAACAGGCATCGGCATTTTTTACAGCATCACAAAGTGAATGATAGTGTTTTGGTCTAGTTACTGCAGCAAACTGCTTCAAAGGATCTATCCTGATAGCCATCACTGACAAAAAGAGACAACTAGACATCAGGAATAAAAACAAATCAATTTTCTTCTCCTTCATTTTTAAAAAGTCTTCTAGTTTGGCAGCTCACCCAAATAGTCAGTCATCAAGACAGCAACAAGCTATCATACAACAGAAGACACTGTATCTTGGTTTGATGTCACTGACTCCTGCTGGGGCATCTGGTGACGATGAACAACATGAAAAGGATTGCTTTTGGAATTTTTCCTTCCTAACCTAAGTGAGAGAAGCACCTCTGCTGCTGATGTCATTGAGGTTAGGGAGGTCAACACAGACCAAGGACTGAATCAGAGAAGCTCCTAGGTTTACAGGTCACCCATATCTCGTAACTCATTAACGCAATGAAGTGTACTTTATGTTCAATTTCAATGGCAATGATCTTTTTATTCGCAGAATAACTTACCCAACACTGTTATGATGGATGCAAAGATAATTCTGCACATTCGTATTAAACTTAAAAATTTTATTTGCAATGCAACTCACCCTGAGGGCCAAATAAGCTCGTGGTGAAGGACACAAATTTGATGCATTTTCCGACCACATTCAGTACATTCAACGAATCTACAGAGAGAAGCAGCAATTATAAACAAGCCAACAGTGTTACAGTACATGCCTCCAACAAGTTGCATTAACCAAACTTTGCCATTACAATTTCTCCATCAAATTTATTCCTGGCTGGCCAATGTTCTGCAACTACAAAGCTGAGAATAAGAAAGCTTTTTATTAAGGACTTGGTCTCACTGAGGTGGCTTCACGTCAATCACATCCAACAATCTGCTATGAAAAGGGTGCTCACATTTTGGGACAATCCACAGCATTCTAAAACAAACTAACAATATTCCAAATTAAATATTCTGCAATATTCTGCATAAGGAAAAACTTCAACATAGATCTCAATGTTGAGAGAGTCTTTAAAAAATTCCAGGAGCTGGATCCATATCTTTGCCAAAATTAGTCAGTTTTTCTTTGGACCTTATCCTACATAACAAGTCTTGCTGAAATCTGCCTGTTTGTGAGATATATTGTTTACAGACAAACAAAATGGGTTGAAAACAATACATATGAAAATTCTGCAAATCCTTTGACCCACATTAATAAAAATGAATTCACAAGTTTCCAACACACAGTACATTTAGGACAATATGTTCCCAAAGCGAACAAAGTCCACTGATCTGATTTTCACTTCTTATGCTTCCTGGTTAGTTCAGGTACTTTATGTCTACCCATTTTTGCCAAAATAGAGGAAAACAATATATGTGATTGTGATGCTCCCACATCCAAGAATTATAAGGACAGGATGGTTCTCGACCATCTTCAACGTAATAAGTGATAGGACAATATCACCTGCATCCCCATAAAAAACAAATAACAGAACATAAAAGCACTTACATTTCAGGGTCCAGTGTATCATTCTTCTTCTTTGAGAACTGTTCCTTAGAAATTGTCCTATTAAAATGAAAGCACATATTATAGTAGGGAGCAAGAGACAGAAATCACTTGCAAAACCTTCGACTGCTAGAACACCTATATCACATCAGAACTAACTGTATTGGTGGAGAATTCAAAATTGATACCTTTTGGCAATTTCTATATCACCCTAATACATTCCGGAAAAAAACAACTGACCCAAATTTGTTTGTCATACAGAAGTCAAATAGTTTTGATATTGTGGTGATACTTCTTGTACTCAAATCCAAGTATCTTGACATCAGGGAACTGTTAAATATAGAATACATTCTATCCATAATGAAATCTTACACAACCTACATTCTTCAGCATTTTACAATTAAACAGTCACCAATTTTAAATCCCTGAAAGAAAGCCAGAGAGTACACTTACGTTTGAGGCTGCGTTGGGTCATCACCGAGAGAGACAGTTTCTCCCTGGATCTCATTAAAACATTTCTCACAGAAGTGATACCTGTTTAAGAGAGGACAGACATATTTGGAAAAGACTACACATGTACAGCCAAGTGAGCACTTTGTAAAATAAATTGGTCAAGATAAAAGGATCAGGTTAAAAATGTGTATTTTAATTTCTTTTTCTTCAAAGCACTATAACAGCTTAATGAAAAATAATCTTTGAGAAAAGGTAGAAAGCAGGAATAGCACACAATTTTATTAAATGTAGTTTTTCAAAATTAGCATATGAAGTCAGACCAGTAGTTTTAAAATTTGCCCATAATTATAGGTTGATTATTCAGTAGCAAAAATGATTACGCTCTGCTTTTAGTGTATAAAACAATCACATTATTAATTTGAAGTTATAATCAATATCTGCTTGATTAACTTTAACTGACATGATCCTGTCAATCTCAATGTATGACATACTCTTAAATTCTGCTCGGTGAACAAGCAATACAATGCTGCTCCATCAGATTATTTTGCAATTTCCTCAGGTTACTCGTTTACTTTTTACTGTTAGTGTACTAAATTGCTTCATCTTTGCATAACTTTCCCAAATATATTTAGACAACAAATTAGCTTCCGTTGGAATCATAAATGAAATACTCAAGAAATCTATTTCTTCCTACCCTCAAGACTAACAGAACATACATAAGGTCACTAAATAACATAAAGCTATTTCACACAGCAGTACAAGTTACAAAGGATATTTCACAGAAATAGGTTACTTGGCCCAAGCAGTTCCAGTCCATTATTTATACCTCATTCAAGTCTCCATCTATTTTTCATCAAGTAAATCCACATTTGTAACCATCTCTTCCCTTCAACTTTGTCTCGTTTCCTCTTGAAACTGTTTACACTATTTTCTTCAACTACTCCCTGCATTAGTGAGTTCCACATTCCAAACCTAAGTATTTTCTTCTGAATTCTCAATAGGTTTTCTTGGTGACTATCTTATATGGACAGTTTCTAGTTAGTCTCTTCCCCACAAGAGCCAACTTCAGTATCTGTACCCGCAATCAAAATTTTTCATAACGCTGGGATTCACATTGTCTTGACCTGGATTATGATGATTCGGTGGTTAGGGTAGGTTTTAATAAATGGACAAGATTGTTTTTTAATTAACCTTTTAAACTTAGTAAGGTTTGGTAAAAATCAGCAAATTCAACAGATTTATTTTTAAAAAATACTGTTTTGCTGATTGATCTGGAAGCCACAACCTCACCTGTTTTGATAACTGTAATAGGTAGCATCCCGAGGGATTGTACACAACTGTTTTCCATAGCAACAGAGGGTCTGCGGTGAAAATTCCAGCTTTAAAGAACAAGAGGAAATTGTTACAACTTGTGCAACACTTTGAAACAGTTAGGAAAGAGGTTATTAATTTCCGCTGCTCAAATGCCACTGAATGGCAGAACCTATAACAATTGTTTCAACATTGTGTTTTAAAAGAAGCAGTGTCAGCTGCTTCCAAATACAAATGGAGCTCCGTGTTGCAGACTTACAACAGCAGGATTTTTGCAATGCCTTTAACACAGATAAACATTCAACGATTTCAGATGGAGGTACTGCGGTAACTGGAGGACTTAAAGACGAAGCAAATGGAGCACTGAGAGTATAATCAACAACACTTTGTAGAACAGGATTTATTTCTGAGGATGAATACTAAAAGAAGTGGCACTGAAATAGATCTGGGAGATATGGACTGAGATACAAGGAAGTGGTCGGAGATTTTAAGAGTAGAAAGAAGGTAGAATAGAAACAGCAAAGTGCAATGAATATGGATTTTAAGCATAGAACATGGGACGACACAGTGGCACAGTGATTAGCACTGCTGCCTCACAGTGCCAGGGACCCAGGTTTGATTCCAGCCTTGGGCGACTGTGTAGAATTTGCACGTTCTCCCAGTGCCTGTGTAGGTTTCTGCCGGGTGATCACCAGCCCAAAGATCAGGTGGACTGGCCATGCTAAATCGTCCCTAACGTCCAGGGATGTGCAGACTAGATGGATTAACCATCATAAATGCTGGGTTATGAGGGTTGGGTAAGGGGTTAGGATTTGAATGGCATGCTCTACAGAGGAGCAGTGCAGACCTGATGGGCTGAATGGCCTCTTCCAGCACGATATGGAATTCTATGATATGCAGGAAGGTAGCAAGAGAATTGTTTTAATTCCCCTACAATCCTGCATCACACCCTCACGTGAAAAGAATTTCATATTTAACATTTGTCAATTTTAACCAATAAGAAATAACCACCTTATTTCAGTAACAATATTTCCTGCTGAAATCAATGGTCAGTGAACTGAATTAGATGGGTTGAGCATTGTCTTGGAGGATAGAGAGATCAAAATATTGAAGAAAGCAATTACGATAAGACTAATTCAGAAGAAAAACAGAAGATAGCAAAGCATCATCACAACAGCAATGGCATAAGGCTTGCGCTTTAATGTTTTAGGCTTAATTGTGAAACAGCAATGTTCCTCGGCTGTGGACGTTTTTGTACAAACGGTGCTTTTTAACAGAATATGAATGTCTGAGAAAGTTAGCATTTATCGGCCATCTCCAATTATTTCATCTTTGAACCGTTGAAGTCCATGTGATAAAGGTATTGCCACAGTGCTTTTCGGCCGGACTGCCAAGATTTTGATTCAACAAGGAATGGTGATATATTTTCAAGTCAGAGTAGTGTTTAACTTGGAGAATAATCTTCAGGTGATAATGTTCCCATACATTTGCTACCCTCATCTTTTTGAATGGTCAAGGTCATGACTCTGGGAGGTGCATCCCCAGATAAGGAGCTGCATTGGAGCTTGTAGACAGTAGAGGAAATGAGTGTTCATAGTGATGAGCAATGCATCATTCAAGGTGGCAATTTTGTCCTAAATGGTGTGGATCTTCTTTAGTGTCATCAGAATTACAGTCGCTTATCTTAACACCCAAGTTGTACTGTACAGATTGTAAAATGAACTAAGTGGTAATTCAGAATTCCCAGTCCCTGACATGCACTTGCAGCCACAGTACTGGGGTGACTGATCCCAAACTGCAGAAATTAGAAAACACCACCGCTCATTATGAAAATGCCTGATCATTCAGCTCAATAGCCTGTTCTCATGCTCCGCATATCCTCTGATCCTTTTTGCCCCAAGTGTAATATCTAACTCCTTTCTAAAATCATAAATTCGTTCTGCCTCAACTGCTTTTGCGATACGTGCTCACCCGACTCTGGATGAAGAAATTTCTTCTCATCTCAATCCTAAAAGGTTTACCCCATATACTTAAACCATGACCCTTGGTTTGAATTACCCCATCATCAGGAACATCCTTCCTGCATCTGCTCTGTCTAATCCTGCTAGATTTTGTAGGTTTCTATGAGAACCTCTGTATTCTTCCAAACTCCAGCAAATATAATCAGAACCAATTTAACCTCTCCTCCTATCATAGCTGCACCCCAATCCAGTTAACCTCCACTATAGTCCTTCAATAGCAAGAACATCCTCCCTAAGATAGAGACCAAAACTGTAAACAACTTTCCAGTGTTCGACTGTAACTGCACCAAGACATCACTGGTCCTGTACCCTAATGTTCTCGCTATGAAAGCCAATATACCTTTTGCCTTCTTGACTGCCTGCTGCACCTGCATGCTTATCTTCAGTGACTAGTGTATGAGAATACCCTGGTCTCAGTGCGTATTCCCCTCTTTCAATTTATAGCTATTCAGATAACACACCACCATCCGTTTTTGATCCCGAAGTGGATAACCTCACATTTATTTACATTATACTGCATGTGCCATGCATTTGCTCACTCAAACGGCTTGTCCAGATCTCTCAAACATTTCTGCATCTTCCTGGCAGCTCACCCTCCAACCCAGCTTATGTCATTTGCAAACTTAGATGCTACATTTAGATCTCTCATCTGAATCATTAACATATTTTACACAGCTAGGGTCCTAGTATTGTTCCCTGCAATATCCTACTTGTCACTTGCCTGCCTGTCAGGAAAGGATGTGTTAATCCCTACCCTTTGCTTCCTTCCTGCTATACAGATTTCTACCCATTTATATACCCTACCCAAATCCACGTACTTCAATTTTACACACTGATCTCTTACATGAGACTTTGTCAAAAGCCTTTTAACAGTCCAAATAAACCACAATCACTGGCTTCCTTCATCAACTCTGAGTGCTCGAAGAATTCCACTATTTTCCAAGTCTTCAGCTATTAAATTTAAAAAAAATAACAGATTCTAGCATTTTCCCCCGTAGGCATCAGACTGACTGGTCTATAATTCTCGGTTTTCTCTCTGCCTCTCTTTTTAAATAGTGGTTACACTAGGTACCTTCCAATCTGTAGGAAATGCTGCAGAGTCGAAGATGATTATCAATATATCCACTATTTCTATGGTTACTTCAAGTAGTCTGGGATGTAGACTATCGGGCCCGCAGGATTTATCTGCCTTTAATTCCATAATTTTCGCCAACATCATTCCCCTACTAATGCCATTTTTGTTCAGTCCAACCCTCTCATGAAACTTTGTATTCCCCAATGTTTCTGGGTATGTTATGTGCATCCTCCTGTGTAAGGACAAAACCAAAAAGTGTGCATTTAGTTTGTGGGCCATTTCTTTGTTTCTCATTATATATTCCCCTGTTTCTGACTGTACAGCATCTACATTTTCCTATACCAATCTTCTTCTCTTCACATAAAATTAAAAATTTCTACTGTTATGTTCCACACAAGCTCATTCTTGTACTCTCTTTTCCCTTAATCAATCCCCATTTCCATCCTAGCTTAATTCTGAATGGCTCCCACTTCTCAGGTCTCCTCTATTTTTCCAGTCAATTTGTACAGCTCTGTCTATGACCTAATACAAAGTAAAATTGCCCCTGTAAGCCATGGATCAGCCATCTTTCTCGTTCTACTTTTGCACCAGACAGGAATGAATAATTGTTGCAGTTCTTTTGAATATTTGCTACTGCATTTCCGTCAGCATTCCTTTAATCTGTCATTGCCACCTCACAGCTCATTATTTTCTCTATTCAGATTTAGGACCCTAGTCTCAGAACCAACTACATCACTCTCCATCCTGATGAGGAATTCTATCATATTATGCTTATCCATCCTTAAGAAGCCTCACAACTAGATGGCCAATTATTCATTTCTCATTCCATTATATCCAGACTGGGATGGCCTGTTCTCTAGTTGGTTCCTCATGGTTTTTCTAGACCAATACAATCTCATATACAACTCCAGGAATTCCTCCCCTATGATATTCTTATTAATTTTGATTCGTTCAAATTATATGCAAATTAAATTCATTCATAATTACAGGCATTTCTTTGTTGCCTGTTTAATGCCATTCTCAACGTCACCACTGCAGTTTTGTGATCTATATACAACCCCTACTAATGTTTTTTGCCTTTTGGTGTTTTTCAGCGCTAACATTCAGATCCCACATCAGAGCATATATCCTTCCTCATCACTTCATTAATTTCCTTCTTAACCAGCAATACTACTTTCTTTCTCATCTTCTTTCCTAAATCCTGAATACTCCTGGATATTCCCACCCCTGGTCACCTTGCAGTCATAATTTCATAATCCCAACAATACCATATCTGTTTTCATTCATTTTCCACAATTCATTCACTTATGCTCCATGCATTAAGGCACAAAAGCTTATGTATTTTCTTTTTAGCATTACCTGTTCCATTCCCTTTATTTTTCACTGTGGTCCTATTTAATCATGGTCCTTGATTTCTCTGCCCATTACTTTGCTTATTTACCTATTCTTTTGTTCTTGCCCTCAATTCCCCTTCCTCTGACTCCATATATAGGTCCCCGTTCTCCTACCTTTTTAAAGTTTAAACCCTCACCAACCACTCTGGCAAATACGCTCAGTAGGATACTAGTCCCAGTACTGCCCAGATGTAACTTGTCCACTTTATACTCTGCCATCTCCCCACAACCAGTTTCAATGCCCCAAGGAATCTGAAACCCTCCTCCTTGCACCACCTCTTCAGCCATGTGCTCATCTGATTTGTCCTGCAATTTCTAGTCTAAGTAGTACATGGCACTGGTAGCAATCCTTAGGTCACTACCATTCAAGTCCCAATTTTTAACTTCCTTCCTAACGCCTTACATTCTGCCTTTAGGACCTCACCCTTTTTTTTTTAAACCCATGTCGTATTCATCCTCTGCCTCCAGAATGCACTGTGGCTACACCGAGACATTCTTCGCCCGAGTAACACACTACGCTGGAGCCTCGTTTGTGGAGACAGAAATGCACACCTATTCCCCTTACAATTGAACATCCTTCAACTACTGCATTCCGCACTTTTTAATTCCTCTCCAGCACAGCAGAGCGAGCCATGAAGCAATGAATTTGGGTGTTGGGCTTTCCATTGACAGGCCATTTCCCCACAACAACATCCAGAGCAATACATCTGTTTTGCAGGATAATAAACATAGTAGACTCATCACGTGCTGCCAAATCTTCTTGCTTTGCCTGGATAAGAGCCATTCCCTTCCTGCCTGTGGACTCTTAGCCTACAGTGTGACCATCTCTCTGTATGCGCTAAAGACAACAGTCTCCATCTTGTGGATGGTGCAGCATTCCCAACTGCTGCTCAGCTCAGCTCTGAAATCTGGGCTTCCAGGAGCAGGAACTGGAGACACTTCATGCACACATGCTGGTCCTGTGCACTGGAAATATTATGGCCTTCCATATAGAGCAGGAAGAGCACACCACGGCTTTGAGTTTTCCTATTGCATTTGGACAGTACAGGATTATCTCAGAAATGTTCCATTTTTGAAGGGACAGTGGCAAGAATAGCATTAGAATAAAAATGTAATTTGTTATCAAGTTTTCTGAAGTCATATTTTGGGAAAATAACTAGCTCAACTATAGAAACCTACAGTTCTTTCATTTGTGGCTTTTAACAGACTTTTTTTAACAGTAAGAGATTATGAAGTCTTGTGTAATAAACTGCATTTTACCTATTAATCTAGAGACCAAAAAGAGTCATTGCTCATTCAGAAACCTAAACGTATGGAACATACTAATGGGATACTCGAAAAATCGGGACAAAGTGTGACTTGGGACAAGCCTGGGGCTTGGAGGAGCAAATTGAGAGAACAGGTTGCACAAACCAAGTTAGCAGGTTTTGTCTACAAAAGGTAAAAATCAGTCTATGATTGGTTTTTGTGCTAAGTCAGGGAGGGAAGAATTTGGCCTCAGGAAACTCTACTACTGATTTCTACTCAGTGACCCCTGGAGTGCAACTATGTGCCTCGTTCAGTCTCCATAGTGGCAGATTCCTCCGCCACTCTCTGCTGAATACCCTGCTGACATCTTTTGCGACTCTGAAGCTGATAACGTCTGTTCAATTGAGAAGCAAGGGCTTGTCCTTGAAGCTCTCTCAGCGGAGGAAAAGAAAATGCGAATAGAAAGAAGGAAAATACTTGAGAGGGAAAATTGTCAGGGACCAACCTTTCTACCACAGCAATATCCCAGATTTTGCATGACAGGGTCAATCTCCAGCTCAAAGACCTCTGCCAGCTTTGTACAGTACTTATACACACGTGATGTCTTGCGGTTGTACAGCCAGGCATTGTTGAACATCAACCAAATGTCATCAACATACTGCCATGGCTCCTGATACTGGCCAGTATCCAGCTTGCGCTTGATTGTAGACAAGTCCATCGGTGTCTTTACAATGTCGAAATAGTCCTTCAAGAGAAATAAAACACAAAGCTTCAGTTGTTTAGCAAGCCACTTAAAATGCTACAATGGGTTGGGGGTGGGCAGTATTATTACTTACAATGTAAGAGCTTCCAAAAGCTCTATGACAAGTCATAGCGTTCCCAGTAGAAGGGCCTAAAATGATTCCGTCTACACCACTCGGGTTAAAAATGCAAATACTGGATATCTAATATAGAAATAGAAGTGGATGGATATGCACAGCAGGCAATTCCCATTTGTAAAGAGAAAGTCCAGTAATAACACTGGGGTTCCATGCTCTTTACCATAACCAAAGGATGAAATCTAACTTGGTACCTTATATGAAACAAACAAGCAAAATACTGTAGAAACTCAGGTCTGGCAACAAAGGTGGAAACAAAAACAGAGTTAATGGTCAAGTCCAGTATGACATTAAAAGTCATAGCAGACTTGAAACTTTACCTCTACTTCTCTCCACAGAAACAGCCAAACCATCTGAATTTCTCCAGCTTTGTGTATATTCCAGATTTCCAGCATCTGTAGCATATTTTGCTTTTGATCAAGGCATCTTGTATGTGCCCATTACAGCTGTTGAAAGAACCTGCTGTGCACGTTAGTGTTTTCAGTTTTTGTCTTATTCTATAGAGGTGCACAGCAAAGTCTGATAACAAGCATGAGAAGGAACTTGCAGTTTACTGAAGAATTTCACAGGTTTGCAGCTTAAGGCAAATAGAAGGTGTAATATTTTCTACTTTAAGACACAAAAAGGTTCCAGAATGACAAGCAACAAAAACTAACTGAACTTATTCAATCATCATAAACCATTTCTACATGACTGGCTGATTCAAAAGGTTTTCATTTTCCAGGAGAAAGACAGAAAAAGTGGCAAAATGATAAACTCCAGGTTTCTATAAAAAAGCCACCTGGTTTTGGTAACACCCAATATTATCTCTGGAAACATCATGATTTTGCATATTGCTGTGATCTGGGCAGAGCTGGCTAGGCAGGCATTTACTGACCACCCCTAATTGTCTAGAGGATAGATCAGGGCCAACTACATTGGTGTAGGTCTGGAATCACATGGAGCTCAGACTGGATAAGGATGGCAGATTTCCTTGTCAAAAGGACAAGTGAACCAGATAGAGTTTTTTTAAAACAATCAACAGGATTACATGATCACCATTAGCTTCTAATTCCAGATTTTTACTGAATCCACATTTCACCACCTGCTACAATGGGATTCAAACCCATGTCCCCAGCACATCAGCCTGGGGCTGTGGATTACCAGTTCACTCATATCATGTTTATGCCACGGCCCTGATCTCAGTTGTTAGAGCTATGTTGAGGTGTAAGAAATTATTATTGTAATCCTTTCAGATGTGATTGAAAAATAATATGCATACGATTCAAACATCCTCTCACACACTTACAGGAATACCCAGTTGCTGAGGATCCACAGGTTGCCGGAAAGGAAGTGACTCGGGGTCCTGACGATAAAGTGCTTCCAGTGTCGGCATTAGTGCCTGCCTCAACTCTTCTGGCTTGAAAACTAAACAAAGTGAAAAACAGAAGTCATCCCATTAAAAGGGCACCTAGTAACTGAAAGTGACAGCTGTAACAAATAATTTTGAAGAATGCTAGTATTTCAGTGCTTCAATTTATTCTTCCCACTTCTGCAAGGATCTTATTAATCCTATTACTTAAAATTCAGTAATTTGTATCAAAACTACCTCTTTCAGCTCTGTTCACAGATGAACAGAAAAAGTGCACAGGTGATGCAATGCGGTTCTCGGAGGTAAAGTGTGATGAAACAATCTTCATTCTCTACCCCCCCAACTTCTGGTATTCCTGTCAAGTGATACTAAGGAGACTTGATTTTAACTGGGTAAATGAACAGGTTTTAAATATGTCACAATCTATGCTTAGTCTCGATGTCTTCTGCCAATAAAATTCTCAGAACAGGGACATCAGTGGCACAAGAATCAAATCATTTGGCTTAGTGTCACAGCCAGCTAGCAACAGAGGAACAAGGAACAGGCCAATCCACTCTTCGGTAAGATAATGGCTGATCTGATCTAACCTCAAACTGACATTCCTGTCTAACCACTTGCTTAGCAAGAAGCTACCTTTGCCTTAAAAATGTCTTTACTTCCACCAGTTTTTCACCAAAGGATTCCCAAAGATACACAACTTTCAGAAAAATTAACTCCATCTGTTTTAAATGGATGACCCAGATTTTTAAACAGTGACCTCTAGTTATAGATTCCTTACAAGACGAACATCCTCTCCACCTTGCCCCTTTTAATAGACCTCAGGATCTCACGATTTAATCAAGTTACCTCTAACTTGTGTAAGCTCTAGCAGACATGAGCCTACCTTATCTGACTTATCCACATAAGACAATTTTTTTCTCTCTTTCTCCAGGTATTAGTAGGCTTCTAGTATTATATTATTGGTATTACATCAATATTAGAAGGTGAAGTTTCTCTAGGCTGCCTTCAAAGCATTTACATTCATCCATAAATCAGAAGATCAAAACTGTGCACGGCACTCCAGATATGGTCTTAGCAGTGCTACATATATCTGGACCATAACCACCTTGTGTTTTTTAATTTTTCGATTAAACTCCTTTATGTTATTAAGCAGAGGTTGATCTCTCTCTGAGAACTAAAACTGAAACACCAAAAGAGGAGCGCCTTGCCCTATAATCTGTAAAATGAGTGTGAAAAGTGATGTAACCTGCCTTTCAGCAAATTTTATTGGCTAAATAAAATAAATCCTGACCCTCACTTTAAAATCAACAAGTAACTATTTATTTACCTAAATCTAACTGTGAACAAACAAACTGAATAAATCCCTTCTAATGTCTAACTATTCATAAATAAAGCAAGATCCTAACGGTACGCTGTTCCAATAAATAGAAGTTCCAATTTTAAGGAAAGAAAAATAGATTTTCTTCTCTCAAAATTACTGCCAGGTTACATGTCTTCCAGAATGTTCTGTGCCTTCTCTGATGATCTTCTGTCAAGAATATCAAATAGTTGTGCCCTTGGTTCCGTTGTTATTTAGATGATGCTTTCTCTAAGACATAAGAGGAGGCTGAGAGAGTCAGATTGCTTCTCAAGCAGAGGGTTGTTAGCTCTGGGGTCTTTGTTCAACTGCCTCCTTTTTCTCATACCCTTGATACGCATCAACATTTCTTACAATAGGACTGGTCCTCCATTGTCAAAACCGTCAGACTTATCTTTAATAGGCTTTTGGTATCTAAATACCTGGTTCAAATTAACTGACTAAATACAAAAGCCTGTTGTCTTGGTAAAAACTGCCGCTTGGCCAGCTAACTGTATGGGGTTTCGAAACAGATGTTTCAATTCGGGTGCTCTCTACGTACTCACAAACTTTCAAGCTGCTGCTCATAGACATCCATTTTAAATTTCTAAGCACACAAAAAGCACATGATCTTTTAAATGGACCACACAATGCTACCCCTCTGGCATTTTACAAACACCAATTCTAAATATCCTGCCTCCCAATCACCAAGTACTCTACCAATTTTGCAACACTTACAATTAGTCACATTCTCTTCACTTTTCTAATCACTTGCTGTACCTGCATATTAACTCCTGTAATTCATACACAAGGACACACAAATCCCTCTGTACCTTAGACTTTAATCTTTTACCATTTTTTTCATTCTTCCAGCCTAAACGGACAATTTCAGATTGTGATCTTATATTCGATTTGCAGGGCTTTGCACATTCAAAGTCTCTCTTTTTGTAGCCTCATTATATTGTCTTCACAAGCTATTTTCATACCCATCTCTGTGCAATCAGCCAACTTGACGACCATATCTGTAGGCCCTTCGTTCAAGCCATTTATATAAAAAAATGAAAACAGTTGACAGGCCAGAACTGACCACTTGCCAACTTGAAAAAGACCCATTTACACCTACTATCTGTTTCGTGTTAGCCAGCCAAGCTACGATCCATGTTAATATGCTACATGGTATGCACGGTATGCATATCATATCACTTCATCAAATGCTTTCTGGAAATCTAAAGACAGTACATCCATCTTTTATCCACAGCATTTGCTACATCCTCAAAAAACTCCAACAGACTAATTTACGATGACTTCCCGCTCATAAAAATCGCCCTGATTACCTTGAAGTGATTGAATTGCACTACAACAATCTCTAATAATGGTTCATGAAATTTTTCCTTTGACAGATGTTAAACTAATGGACTGTAGTTGCTTTCTTTTCTCTCCTTGAATAAAGGAATTCACTTTGCTATCTTCCATTCTAAAGGGGTCATCCATGAATGAAGACAGTTCTTGAAGATCAACTCTCTCACTTGCAATTTCTTTTTAACACTGTAGGATGACATTCATCAGAACTCAAACATTTGTCAGCCCCACAGCTCCAACAATTCACTCAGTATAGCTTCCCTGCTAATTGAAATACTCCACAGTTCCTCCCTCTCTCCCTTCCATTCCATTCCCATTTTTATCACAGCTCCTTAGACATTACTTGTATCCTCAAGGCGTAGTCTTGAACAATGACATATATTGATAAAAAGTCTGTCTATTGGACCTGGGGATTCAAATTACAAGCTAATAAAAAGGAAAGAAGTCAGGCAGCTCATCATATTTAGTGATGAGTGTTTTGAACAGATTCACATACAAGTAGTGAAAATGAAGACCTTAGAAGGTGTGAGGTTGCAAGGACCAGCATCTTTTTGAATTGATGTGTTGAGTTACCACCTCTCATTTATATATTTCCACTTAGGCAAATACCAGCATTTCGTTAGCACCTGACTCCACTGAGTGAAAATGATAATACATACTCTTCTTGCGTGACTGTCCACTGGCAGGGGATGACTGTGTTGCTAAGCTTGCATTATCATCTTCATCTTTTGTTTCACCTTTCACCTCTGATTTCTTCTCATCTGCCTCCATTGGCTCCTGTTTACACTCTTCTGCTGCAGGTTCTTCTTTTATCTGCAAATGACAGCCAAAAAATTAGAAACATTGCCCAAAACGTCAGCCTTCCTGCTCCAACGATGCTGCTTGGCTTGCTGTGTTCATCCAGCTCTACACCTTGTTATCTCGGATTCTCCAGCATTGGCAGTTTCTATTATCTCTGATACAAATTAGATTTTCACTTTAGTTTCTTGTGCATCCGCACAGGAAGGACTGTCTGTGCACGTGTGCATGCATGTAGTTACAACGGATTAACTGCGAACCATATAACTCGTCTCAAAACCAGACCATCTAAGTTACTAAATTAATTCTAAATATGACTCAAAGAAAAATGTTCAAACATACTCTGGTAACCAGTTTCTAATTTTAGAAGTGTTAAAACAGAATAGTATACTCTTCTCTCAAGTAACTGGTTCTCATGGTTAATTGAACATATAAACAGATTGAAAATGAATTTAGACAATATTTGTGAAATACTTAAAATTAAGAAATCTGTGGAATGACATCCAACATCTGATAATTTTTTAAAAAATGCAATTGTACACTACAACGTAGTAATATAACTAAACAATATCCAATTTCTGTTTATTCTGTATTTAAACATGAGAGATTTGTAGAAGACAAAATAGTGATCAACAGCTTTGATCAGAGGTTTAAAATGATCAAAAGCAAACAGATTTTGCTTTGTACAGGAAGGCAAAAACTCCAATAACAAACAGAAAGCTGCTCTAGCAACATCTGTGGAGAGACAGAAACAGAGTTAACGCTGGCCTCGAAATATTAATCTGACCCTCTCACCACAGATGCTACCCAATCAGCTGAGTCTCCAGCACTTAGATTTCATTTCAGATCTCCAGCATCCACAGTACTTCTGTTTGAAAGAAATGAAGTTTGATTCAGAAACTTAGCCTCACCACCAACCCAAACATAGTGGCTTGGACATTAGGGAGGGTCCAGAGCAAAATCACACACAAAAAAAAAGCAATTTACCAGCAATCCAATTTACACTGTGTAAATTCAAGTGGAACAGTAAGCCCAAAAATTAATTAAAATTTCAGAGATAATATATACCGTTGGCATATATACACCATGATTAACTAAGTTTTCACCAGAGCACATCTTTCTATCATTCAATTCCATAAAAATGATTTCAGTTAACACTGCATGAAAAATTTCAAAATTGCAAGTGCCCACATAACCTAAAATTAGGTGCTTCTGTATAATTAAAAAAACAGTAATCGCGTCATTGTTTACATACTCAATAAACAAGTACTGCATTGTTTAATCTGCAGATCGGAGATTCTTGCGTCATACTTATCTACAATAAGAAACAATTGCATTCAAATATACAATTTATGATAAATAAAACTGAGTTAGCATTTTGCGAAGCAGTGCATGATCAATTTATCATGATAAGACAGGCAAGTGGACACCATAACAATAATAGGTCGGCAATAGCTAACCTTGCTTGCAATGCTCACATTTTATGACTGAATTTTTAAAAAACGAAGTCTTCACAGGGGCCAAGCAAAACTCAAAGTCTGGTACTGGAAGTGGTCTTATGTACCTCAAATTGAGCACTGGTGTCCTAGATTACAACACTTGCCTATTGACAAATCTATAGTTACTGCATGGCTCAGATCAGCAGAAAATGGGAACTGTAAAGAAACAGAATTTGGAAAACAAAGATTCTTACCATTCATGGAAATAAAAATTTTTGAATAAATGTAGCTGATTTAAAGAATAAATTTCATTTCTCACCTCCTGTCTTATTTCTTGCTTTGGTTCCACGGTTTCTGGCTCAACTTCTTCCTCCTCTTGTTTTTCCTCCATCTTAATGTCAGACACTGGTGCCTCAGGGGGTGGCTGCTGAGAATTTGTGTCTGTACTGCTAACTGATGCTGGGGTTGACACGCGGCCATCTGCACTTACTGCAGATTGTGAAAGCTAAAGAGAATCAAATAGACTGATCAGGTCAGTAAGTAAAAAGCCAAAAGTTCCATAAAATGGAATAATATCCAATGTTAAAAATGGAACAAAATGCTTGAATTTAGAAGCTAGGTTGTAAATTTTGATAACAAAAAATTGTTCAGAGGATCCAGCATTGATGGCTACGTTCTGAGGAAGGATCACCAGGCTTGAAACATTAACTCTGATTTTTCGTCAGAGTTGCTGACAGACCTGTTGAGCATTTCCAGCAATTTCTGCTTAATGCAGGAGAAGTGTGAAATTTATGTTCTTTGGGAAGACTAATATGGATGTGAGTTTGCTCGCTGATCTGGAAGGTTAGTTTTCAGATGTTTCGTCATCATTCTAGGTAACAACATCGGTGAGCCTCCAATGAAGCGCTGGTGTTATGTCCCGCTTTCTATTTACCTGTTTAGGTTTCCTTGGGTTGGTGATGTCATTTCCTGTTCTTTTTCTCAGAGGATGGTGGACTGGCTCCAAATCAATGTGTTTGTTGATGGAGTTCCGGTTGGAATGCCATGCTTCTAGGAATTCTCGTGCGTGTCTCTGTTTGGCTTGTCCTAGGATGGGTGTGTTGTCCCAATCAAAGTGGTGTCCTTCCTCATCTGTATGTAAGGATACGAGCGATAGTGGGTCATGTCGTTTTGTGGCTAGTTGATGTTCATGTATCCTGGTGGCTAGCTTTCTGCCTGTTTGTCACAGTTCTTGCAAGGTATTTTGTAGACGACGTTCGTTTTGCTTGTTGTCTGTATAGGGTCTTTTAAGTTCATTAGCTGCTGTTTTAGTGTGTTGGTGGGTTTGTGGGCTACCCTGATGCCAAGAGGGCCGAGTAGTCTGGCAGTCATTTCGGAAATGTCTTTGATGTAGGGGAGAGTGATTATGGTTTCTGAGCCCGTTTCGTCTGTTTGTTTGGGTTTCCAAACAAACAGATGAAACGGGCCCAGAAACCATAATCACTCTCCCCTACATCAAAGACATTTCCGAAATGACTGCCAGACTACTCGGCCCTCTTGGCATCAGGGTAGCCCACAAACCCACCAACACACTAAAACAGCAGCTAATGAACTTAAAAGACCCTATACAGACAACAAGCAAAACGAACGTCGTCTACAAAATACCTTGCAAGAACTGTGACAAACAGGCAGAAAGCTAGCCACCAGGGTACATGAACATCAACTAGCCACAAAACGACATGACCCACTATCGCTCGTATCCTTACATACAGATGAGGAAGGACACCACTTTGATTGGGACAACACACCCATCCTAGGACAAGCCAAACAGAGACACGCACGAGAATTCCTAGAAGCATGGCATTCCAACCGGAACTCCATCAACAAACACATTGATTTGGAGCCAGTCCACCATCCTCTGAGAAAAAGAACAGGAAATGACATCACCAACCCAAGGAAACCTAAACAGGTAAATAGAAAGCGGGACATAACACCAGCGCTTCATTGGAGGCTCACCGATGATGTTACCTAGAATGGTGACGAAACATCTGAAAACTAACTTTCCAGATCAGCGAGCAAACTCACATCCAGAACCTCAACCTAAGGTACAAATCTTCTCAAAACTCGCTAAGACTAATATGGACAAACTACAAATTGCCCAGATTTTCAAAAGTATTTTTTTTATTCACTCATGGGATGTGGGTATCATTGGCAGGACCAGCATTAATTGCTGATCCCTGGTTGCCCTGGAGAAGATGGTGGTGAATTGTCTTCTTGAACCACTGCAGTCAATGCACTGCAGGTAGACCCACAACGTTGTTGGGGAAAGAGTTACAGGATTTTGACGCTGACTCACTGAAGGAGTGGCAACATATTTCCAAGTCAGGATGAAGAACAGTTTGGGGGAGAATTGACAGGCAGTTGTATTCAAACATACTTTCTACCCTTGCAATAGAGTCAAAGTTGTACAGCATTACAACAGGCCCTTTGGTCCAACTCGTCCATGCTGATCAGATATCCCAAATTAATCTAATCCTATTTGCCAGCATTTGGCCCATATCAGTCTAAACCCTTCCTACTTAAATGCTATAATTGTACCAGGATCCACGACTTCCTCTGGCAGCTCTTTCCATACAGACACCACCCTCTGTGTGAAAAGGTTGCCCCTTAGGCCCCTTTTAAGTCTTCCAACTCTTATCTTAAACCAATGCTCTCTAGTTTTGGACTCCCCTACCCTGGGAAAATGGCTGTGGCTACTCACCCTATCCATGCCCCTCATGATTTTATAAACCCTTTATAAAGGTCACCCCTTAGCCACTGGCACTCCAGGGAAAATAGCCCCTGCCTATTCAGCCTCTCCCAATAGCTCAAACCCTCCAACCCAGCAACATTCTTCTTTTCTGAACACTTTCAAGTTTCACAATATCTTTCCTAAAGTAGGGAGATCAGAACTAAACAGTCTCCCAAAAACTGTCTGACCAATTGTCTGTATAGCTGAAACATCGTGGGTCTACCTGTAGTGGTTCAAGAATTCAGTTCATCATCACCTTCTCCAGAGCAACTAGGGATCAGCAATAAATGCTGGTCCTATCAATGATCCAAGCATACCAAATACGTTCTTCACTAACTTATCAAACTGTGACTCCACCTTCAAGGAACTATTGCCCTTCTAGATGGTAGTAGAAGGTGCTGTCTAAGAAGCCTTGGTGAATTTCTGTACAGCATCTTGTAGATAGTACACACCGTTACTATCAGCATCAGTGGAGGAAGGAGTGAAGTGAATGCACTTGTGGTTTCAATCAAGTGGGCTAAGTCACAGATGGCTTCAAGCTTCTTGGGTATTTTTGGAAAAGTACTCATCCAGACAAGTGGCAAATATTCCATCACACTCCTGACTTGTGCAGCAGGATTCCAAGTCCCTCTCCTGTTCTGAGAGTCAGAGTGCTTATATGGCCAGTCCATGTTCAGTTTCTGGTCAATGTTAACTCTTTCCCCAGCAACATTGAGGGAATTCAGTGATAAAATGCCACTGAATGTCATGAGGTGATGGTAATATTCTATTGTGTTGGAGATGCCTGGTATTTGTTTGTTACAAACGTCATATGCCATTTGTCAGCCCAAACCTGGATACTGCCAAGGTCTTTCCGCAGCTGGGCATGACTATTTCAGTATCTGGGGAGTCACTGATACTGAACACTGTAGTCATCTGTGAACATTTCTGATCTTATGATGAGGGGATAGGAACAATGAAGCAGATGAGAATGGTTGCACCCAGGATACTATCCTGAGGAAGTCCTATAGAAATGTCCTGGAGCGGAGATGACTGACTTCCAACAACCATAACCATCTTCTTTTGTGCTAGTTACAAATCTAATCAGTGGGTAATTTTTCCTGACTCCCAGTGACCCCAGTTTTGCTATGGCTCCTTAATAGTACTCTACCAAATACAGCTCTGATGTCAAGGACAACCTCTCTCACCCCACTCTGGAATTCAACTCTTTTGTCCATGCTTGTCCCAAGGCTCTAATACGGTCATGTGCTGAGTGGTCCTGACAGAATTCAAACTGGCAGAAAGCAGATTACTGCTAAGCAAGTGTTGCTTGTTAGCACCGATGACACCTTCCATTACTTTTTTGATGATGTAGAGTAGACCAATGCAGTAGTAATTTTCTGGATGCGTGCACTCAACATAACTGGGTAAAGTTCCACATTATCAGCTAATTGCAAAACTGGAGCAGCTTGGCTAGGAGTACGGCTAGTTTGGAGCTCAAATTGTTGGGACTATTGTCAGAATGTTGTCAGGGCCCATAGACTTTGCACCATTCAGTGCCTCCAGCTGTTTCTTAACATCATGAGGAGTAAATTGAACTGGTTGAGGCCTGACACCTGTAACGCTGTGGTTCTCCAGAGAATGCCCCCTTGGCATTTATGGCTGGAGATTGGTGCAAATGCCTCGGCGTTGACTTTTGCACCAATGTGCTGGGTATCCCAAGTGAAAGTGGGGATATTGTGGATTCTCCACCTCCAGCGTGTTGTTTAACTGTCCACCACCGTGCATGGCTGGATAGGGCAGAACTCTGATCTAATCGATTGATTGTGAATTGTTTAGCTCAGTCCCTCGCTTATTGCTCATCCTATCTGCCCCACAGGTAGTCCTGTTTTCTAGCTTCACCAAGTTGACATTTAATTTTCAGTACACCTATGAGGCTCCTGGTGTGCTTTCCTGCACTCATCATTGAATTAGGGTGGATTCCCTGGCTTGATGGTAATAGTCAAGTAGGCAGTGTGTCAGGGTATGAGCTTACAGACTGTGTTGAAGTACGCTTCTATTACCACTGATAGCCCACACTGCCTCATGGATATGGATTTTGAACTGCTACAAGTGTCTGAATTTTATCCCATTAAGCTTGGTGATAGTGACACACAACAGAACAGAGTTATCCCCAAAGTAAATATGGGGCTTTGTTGCCAGAAGAACTTGTGCAGTGGCCACTCTTACCAACACTATCGTGGATAGATGTATCTACAGCAGGAAGGCTGGTGAGGATGGGGTTAAGCCTGTATTTTTACCTTTGGTTCCAATGACGACCTGCTGCAGCCCCTGTCCAACAGTCAGATCTTTTCGGAATCAACCAGCTCAGTCAGTAATAGTTGCCCAGACATCATGTGTGCACACACACATCTGGAAAATTACTACTGCATCAGCCTACTCTACATCATTAATAAAGTAACGGAAGGTGTCATTGGTGGTAGCTTTTCTTGGTGACAGATATTGAAGTCCCCTATCCAAGAGTACATTCTGTGCCAGTAAGAGTCTGAAGTACTGCATTCAGCTTTGGACATAATCTCAAGATGTCACAATGACCTTGGAGAGGTAAAATGAAGACTCGAGGACTAAAGGGTCAGTGCAAGGAACAGTCGCATAAACTATGACCCAAGATATTCAAAATAATAATTCTGATAGGTTAGATAACGAGATTATCTCCTTGATGGGAGAATCCAGGTTAAAAATGTCATAATCTTTAAATTAAAGCTAGTCCACTTGAGCAGAATTAGGAATTACTTTTTCATACAACAACTAGTGGAAATCAAAAACATTCTCCTCCAAATGGTTGCAGACGTTGTGTGAATTGAAGTTCAAGGCCAGGTTTAGTAAGACTTCTACTGGAAATCAAATGATAAGGAGAAAAGGTAGCTAATGGAGCTGAGGTACTTCAGCCACGATCTAACCAAACAGTGCAGCAGGATCAAGTCAAATGGTCTACTGCCACATATTCAATGGCTTCTTTTTAATATGCAGAGCATAACAAGGTTCTATAGCCACCCAGAAGTACTGAAAATTGCAGTTTTGCACTGAATTTTTTAAAATTATAGAATGGTAGATGAAAACCTAACACATGAATGAATTTAGAACAAAGCCATGCATTCTGCTTCATGATCTCTGCTACTCTACTAGAAGAGAAAATTTCTATAGCACAGAGTAAACGAAACAAAGCACAGGCTCCAAACGCACTTTTGGGCAAGTAATTAATTCCTTGAGGTATACTTTATTTCAAATGGTTACTGTTCTTGAGTACACATGCTTGCATTTGAGAAAGAGCTAGAAATAGACACACAAATTGGGGGTGTTGTTGTCTATAGTTATGTAGAGTGCTTGCCCTTTAACTTTAGTGCCTCATCAAAACCACGGCTGCAACAAGAACCATGAGAATAAAATGGTCTATCACCTTCACAGGGCGTACCATCCTGTGTTAAAAGTCTCAGGACCGGTGACCCTTCCTCAGAACTCTGAGTTCTCAGTAAGGGTTACTGGACCCGAAACATGAATACTCTTTTCTCCTTCACAGATGCTGCCAGACCTGTTGAGCTTTTCCAGCAACTTCGTTTTTGTTCCTGATTTACGGCATCTGCAGTTCTTTCGATTTTTAATGTGTTAAAAGTCTGCTTGTTTTAGCCAATGTTGAAAACATTCAGAAATTAGAACTAATAAAGGGAAAAAGTCTTCATAGTCCTACACGGTAAACTCAGCTGCTGCGGGAAATGTCGGTCCACATCACAAATTGGCCAAACCAGCCAGCTGAGCTAACTGGCTGCACAAAAATTCACACACTTCACTGAAATATGCTAAAGAGAAACAGTGAAAAATTCTTAATTATAAAAGCAACAATAGCTTTTATAATAAAATGAACAGCTGTTCATTTGTAATGCAGCATTTCACTACATTTTATAGCAGCACGTGAAAAACACTTCTCAAATGACGACTTTTTGACTACATTTGGAATCACATCAATTACCTTCACCAAAAAGTTATTACAATTATTTACAAAAATTACTGCGTTTTCTGACCAGCCTATTTTAAAACTGAAGGCTTTCAGTGGAGCACTGAACGCGATACACACACTCAAGATCAGACACGGTCAAGTATACTGCAAAGCTTCAATTGTTTGATTCATCAACCTGCTTTGCATCCAACCTCAGGAGAATACACTCCCACTGTATTAATGGTAACATAACAATTATCCAGACAAACCATGCTTGTCAACTCTCTGCAGTCAGACTGTCAACTCACGTCAATGTGGTGAAGCAATTGGATGCACAACCATTAAGAATTGAGCTGACACTGTGCAAAATTACACTGGATTTATACAATCCTAAAAAAATGAACGGATCCAGTATTTTGGAGGGAAATGTTAGACTAATTAAATTTCAACCAAGACAAGCAAAGCCTTAAAAGATGTAAAGCCAAGTGCTAATATAAACTGTCACCCAGTCCCCAACCCACGCATCTTTTTATATATCTGGTCAGCTCAAAGCCTTAGACAGGCTACAGGGCTGTCAACACTTTCAAGAACAATTTAAAAATGTTAACAATTAAAAACACTTTTTAATGCTCTTAAAACATACTCACTGGAGTAGTGGGATGTTGAGACTGTATTGGTGCAGTAGGAGTAGGGGTTGTAGGGGTTGCATTTTGCTGCTGTGCTGATGGGGTTAGCGCCGGCGGCTGTGGCTGATCCCGCTCTCGCTGCTGCTGTTTCTGTCCAGCTGTCACCTGGGGCTGTGGAGGGACTGGAGGAGGAGGAGGAAGCTGCTGCATTTGCGGTGGTGTCTGAACTTGAGAAGGAGGGGGTGGCATTGTCTGGGGCTGCGAGTTAGGTGATGGTGTCTGTTGCCGTTGTTGAGGAGGAATGCTAGGTGGTGTCTGGTGAGGGGTAGGTGTGAGGCTTCTTGGGCCAGGCGATGGGGAGTTTTGATGAAGCGAAGGCTGAGAAAGAGGTGGTGGGCAGTTGAACTGTGTGTTCTGGGCTCCTGTCTGCAAGGAAGCAGAGCTGTTTACAGGTAGTGAGGAGTTCTGTGCCTAGCAAGAAAACAGCGATAGAACAATTAACATGATGTATTTTATGTTAAATTAGCTAAATCAAATATGCCAGACAGCTATACAAAATGCCCAATGTTGCCATAATCTATATTAGATGCAAACATAAAAGACATTGTTCAGTATTGTGAATTTCTAAAAGCAGCACAAATTAGTTGAGCTGAGAAACATTTATGGTCAATAAAACAAATAATGTAAATTCAGACACACGATCAATAACTGACAAAATGAAAGCACAACTGGCAGAGGAGCAACATTTACTACTAAAAGGCAACGGAAAGTTGGATATACAACTTTACACATACAAAAGGATACAAAGATGATCAAAAAGAAACATACAATAAATTAGCTTTTTATGATTCTTGATGTTTCGTGTCTGATTGCTTTATACCACTAATTCTTTCTTATGTCCTTGCCAGTTTATCAAGGTTCTCTCTCACAACATGGTTGTCAGTGAAGTGGAAACAGCAAACTAAACTGAGCGTACACCAACCAGCCTTGTAGACTGAGTCCGACTGCCAATTCACCAAAGGAAATAATGGTTATTTCTGTGACATAATCCTCCACCTTACTTTCACTTGGGTTCCTAACTGCCATCATGAAATGTTCATCAAATGGATTCAAGTTGCAGTTTGAGTGATGGACAGAATGAGCTCCTGTTAGCCATGAGTGAAAACTGATCTACTTTAAAGTAAGCTATAAAATGATGGCTTCAGTTTCAATGGCTAGTGCATGTTTAGTAAAGGCAAATCCAAGGGTCACAACAACAGATGGTATGCTGTGGACTCTGAACTGTGCTTAATAACACGCGATATAGATTTGATCATTGCAAAGATATCTCCAACGATTGCTGATTGACAAGTTAACAAAACTAGTGCAACCTTTTAACTAGTGCTTGTAGTTAACTCGGCACAAGTAATTTAAAGAACTGACAGCTCTTTGTATTAATTTAAATCTAAAGATCCTACATTGAAACCCCCATCAGTTGGTGGATTTCAAACTGTTACTCAATACCGCATGACATCATTTTACGTTCAATCACCAAATTAAACATTAGCCCAGACTAAAGACAACGGTGTTAGAAGAAACGCAGATAAATACCGGAGACATGTCTGGCTGGTTGCTGGCCTGTGTCATTGTGGTGCTGCCTGTGTTCATTCCAGGAGAAGACACAGGAAATTGATTTGGAGACAGAAACTGATTCTGAGCAGGATGCTGCGCAGCCATTGGCTGTGCCATTCGGGAAGCGGCTAATCCCAACTGTGGATAAACAGGATACAGGTTGTAAAATCATGGATCACAAAACTGTCACTCTTTCTGAAAACTATTTGGATACCTCTTCCTAAATCTACAAAAATTACTACTTAAATTTAAAGATATTAGAGTGAGAGTCACAGCCTGGTACAAGTCAGTGCCAGGGCATTGAGGAATAGTGAAATCCTTGATGCTCAGACATTGACCTCAGCCACATGGTATCATTTTGTTTCAGTCAATATTCAATTACAGTCATAGAGGTGTACAGCATGGAAATAGGCCCTCTCAGCCTAACTTGTCCACGTCACCCAGTTTTCACAATTAAACCAGTCCCACTTGCCTAAGTTTGGTCAATATCCCTCCATACCTATCCCATCCACGTTCCTGTCAAAAGTTTCTTAAACTACAGAACCGTACTCTCCTCCACCACTACTTCTGGTAGTCTCTTCCAGACAGTCACCACCCTCTGATAAAACTGCCCTCTAGACCTTTGGTATCTCTCCCCTCTCACCTTAAACCTGCACCTTTTAGTTTCAGGCTCCCATTCCACGGCGACAAAGTTGTTGGCTATCTACGACTCATGATTTTACAGATCTCTATAAGGTCACTGCTCAGTCTCCTATGCTCCAGGGGAAAAAAAAGTTCCAGCCTATCCAACCTCTTACAACTCAAACATTCCAGTCCAGGAAGCATCCTAGTAAATCCTTTCTGCATTGTCTGGTTAAATAATATCCTTTCTATGGTACAAACAGAACTGCAGATGGTACTCCAAATGTGGCCTCATCAAAGTCTTGTACTGCTGCAATATGATGTCCCAACTCCTACACTCTATGCTCTGATCGATGAAAGCGTGCTGAAAGCCTTCTTCACTTGCCTCCCTATGATTCCACTTTCGAGGAGCTGTAAATGTTCTATAACAGTCCCCAGGCCCGTACCATTTACTGTATAAGCGCTGCCCTGGTTGAACCCCCAAAATGCAACACCTTGCATTCAGCTAAATTAAACTCCAACAGCCATTCATCAGTCCACTGGCCCAGTTGGTCAAGATCTCACTGTATCCTCCGACATCCTTCTTCACTGTCCTTCACAAACGGTGTCATTCACAAATTTACTAAGCATACCTCCTAAATTCTCATTCAAATCATTAATAAAGATGAACAATAGTGGATCCAGCACTGATCCTTGCTGCAAGCCACTTGTCACAGGCCTCCAGTTTGAAAAACAACTGTCTACCACCACCCTCTGTTTTCTATTTTCAAGCTAATGTTGTATCCAATTGGCTAGCTCTCCCTGGATGCCATGAGATTTAACCTTATTCAATGACCCACTACATGGTACCTTGTCTACATGCTGCTTGCCAAAGTACATCTAGTACACTGCCCTGATCTACTTTCTTGGTCACCCCTTCACAAAAACCAATCATTCATGAGACACTATTTCCTACGCACAAAGTCATGCTAACTATACCGAATGAGTCCTCATCTCTCCAAACGCCTGTAGATCTAATCTTCGGGCACTTTATCTGTGGCTGTCAATAATACAAATATGTCTGCTAGGGGCCCGGCAATTCCCTTACTCGCCTCCCCACAAAGTCCTGGGATAAACATCCACCTTAATGCATTTTAAGGCTTCTAGCACCTCTTCTTCTGTAACGTGGACTCTCTTCAAGACATCGCTATTTATTTTCTCAAGTTTTCTAACATCCATGCCTTTCTCGACAGTAACTACCAACGAGAAATATTTATTTAGGATCTCAGCCGTCGAGGTGACCTTGTTATCTTTAAGAGACCTCATTTTCTCCCTAGTTACTCTGCACCCCCTCTCCCCTGTTATGTATTTGTAGAATCTCTGTATTCTCCTTTACCTTATCTGCCAAAATCACATTGTGTGCCCTTTTAGCCATCCTGATTTCTCTTAAGTGCACTCTGACCACTATACCCCTTGAGGATTTCACTTGATCCCAGCTACTTATAAATGTCATGTGCCTCATCCTTTTTCTTCACCAGAGCCTAAATAATGCTAGTCATCCAGGGTTCCCTACTTTTGCCAGCCTTACCCTTCAGGAATTCTCAAACTCATTTTTGAAAGACTCCCACTTACCAGATGCCCCACTATCTGCAAACAGCTTCCCCCAGTCAACCTTTTAAAGTTCCTGTTAAAGTTCATCAAAATTGGCCTTGACCCAATTTTGAATCTGAACTTCTGGACCAGACCTATCTTTTTTGTAGCTATTTTATAACTAATGGAATTATGGTTACTGGTCCCAAACTTCTCCCCCACTCACACTTCCATCACTTCCCTGCTTTATTTCCTAAGAGGAGATCAGGCTTTGTCCCTTCTCTAATAGGATCATCTACATACTGCATGAGAAATACTTCCTGAACACACAAATTTCTTTCCATTCAAGCCCTTAACACTATGGCAGTCCCAGTCAATGTCAGGAAGATAAAATCCCTGACGATTACAATGCTATTTTCTTGCAGCTATCTGTGATCACGTTACACATTTGGTCCTCAAACTCTTCCTGACTAGGGATGGGGTGGGCCCTATAGTGCTATGCCATGAAAGTGATGTCCCCCATTTTATTTCTCAGTTCTACCCATATAGACTCAATGGACAAACTCTCAAGAATGTCCTTTTCCAGTTCTGCATTGTTCCCAAATAAAAATGCAACTCCCTTTCTTCTCTTAACTCTTCTTCTATCCTTCCTGTAGCATTTGTTTGCTGGAACGTTGAGCTGCCAGTCCTGTTCTTCCCTTTGCCATATTTCTGTAGTAGCTAAAATATCCCAGTGATATGTATCCATACATACCCCGAGTTCATTTACCTTACCAGTCAGGCCTCTTGCATTAAAATAAATGCAGTTTATTCCAGATTTCCTCTGCTTCTGCCTGCCCTGTCTAGTACTCGGATTACCAACACTGCCATTACTATGTAACTTGCTCTCATTAACTTCTGTAATATCCTGAACTTTCTCTTTCAAAACTAGAAGAAAAGCAACTTTTGTCCTTCTCACTGCAGTTAGAATGCAGTACAAGCAAATGCAAAGAAGGTGAACATGGAAAAACTTCATTTCAATTCAAAAGCTGTTTAATCCACAAATCAAGCATTAGGTTGGCAGTAAACTGATTGACAACTTGAATTTTTTGTTTGCAGTTACAGAGTAGCTCCTCAAATAAGAGAATTAAACAAAAATAGCAGTATTTTTAAATCAATTTACTATGAATTACCACTGGCAGTTTTTAAATTTGAGGCCAATGATTATAGCAACTTTCAGTTCCAATCATTGTTTGTTACCCCTTTTACACAAAATGTCAGTCTCCAGGTTTGTTTCTGCAGCAGGTGTGAATGAAACATTAAAACAGAGATGGTCAAGATCATGTCAAGGACGCCAACATCCCAATGAGTTATTTTATTATCTAAAATTTTAATCCAGTTCTTTTGCAAATGCTTAGCATAGCATAAATACTTCAGTCAAAAGCTAGGTCTGTCTAAATACCAATTCAAGTTACCAAAGCATAGATTCAAAACAATTCTCAAAGACTAGTTATCTGGTCCTTAGTCTTCACAATTTGTGAGCAAAAACAATATTCATGTGAGGATGTAACTATTTGTGATGAAATCAGGTTGCTTACAAAGTGTTTTACTTGAGATGTTTTACTGAGAGTTGTGTTAACTGAGATTGTGCAAACTGTACCTGGTTCATAGGTCCTGTTTGTGTCATCTGCCCAGGATGTGGCAGTGGAGGGTTTAAACGTTGTCCTAGGCCTGCCATCTGCATGCTGCTCATCTGTGAATATTGGTTCATTCCTGGATTAAACAGAGTTTGAATAAAATCATTTAGTAAAACACAAAAGTTTTTCAAACTATCTAAAACCAATGAAAATTGGCAACCTCTTCAGGTAGTCACCAAACACGTGCTTTTCAAACTCATTCTGAGTGATGCTCATGCCCTCATTTTCTACAGTGATGCGTAAAACTGACACAGCATCATCTTAATAGTAACTGTACCAAAAATAGCACTTTTCACATTTTAGCACTCATTACTGCATAAAACAAACTACCTATACAGAAAATGAGAGTTAATTGGCTGTTTGATACTCAATTCATCATTTCAAATTTCTCTCATAACCATCATGGGAACATCAGAACTCAATATGGCCTGAGTAATACAAGCTTGCAATCACAGATCGATATCATAGTGTTTTTCTAGCAACTCAGAAATCAACATTCAAATCCCATTACGGCAAATTACAAAACCGAAATCATAAACCTCGTCATTTGCTCTACCACCAGAAAATGACCATCATATCTGCCAGATTGTCATAAGACAATTTAACTAATACCTTTCAAAGAAAACCTGCTTCTGTTACGTGGCTTGGTCAACTTGACTTCAGTCCCAAACTACATGGTTGGTTCAGGTAATTAGTATTTATTCTTGAGTATATGTTTTAAGTGTACCTAAAATATCACTGAAATTCTATCAACAGCACAATGTTTAACGATATTAACACATTTACTTACCGGAAAACACATCTATGCTAAGACACCAGCAATTCATAACATACATCTTTTGTAACATTTTTTTAATTCAGATGTGCACTAAACTTGACCAATAAAATAACTACTGTCTCTCCTCCTCTGTGCATCTTAGATAGTGGTGTTGTTCCATCCATTACCCTAAACCCCACCCCAAAATTGAGGCTTACAGCTCAGATATTTATAAAGGTCTGGTTAGAACTTAAGGGATCAGGCCAAAGTGATATTTTCATGTTCCTTTAAGGGCAACTAGTGCACAATTCATAATTCATTCATACATTAGCCTTTACAGATTACTGGTATTGCATATCAGGCAACTGTCATTTAGCTACAGAATGAGGAATTATAGCTAAAGTCCTGTCTACTAGCAAATGCATCACCCATTAATGTTAGTGGATTGAAGGTGCTGATTGGAAAACGTCATGTTTGGTATTAGTAGTGATCAGTATAACCAGATTACCCTGTACACCTGTATATATGAAATACATTTTGAAGTTGAATTTTACCACTTGGAGTCTGCATCCGGTTCATGATCTGGCTTGGTACATTTGGCCGCATAATGGTCGGGTCAGAAAGCGGGCCATCTGAAATGCAAGAAGAGTAGGTTTAAATTACGTATAGATACTGAAGCAGGAAATTCCTCTGGCACCATCAAGGGTTAGGGTCAGCAAATCACTGAAGTAAAACAACTATTAATCCTTTATTTCCATATTTCACTTGAATGGTTTCATAATCCTAAATATGGTGCTATTTCAGGCCCTCTAACACAACACTTTTATTTAAACCCTGTTTTGCTTCAGAAGATGAAAGACTGAGTTCACACGTCCATTCACAAACCAATCTTTTTTAAAAATTATTTCAGATTATCCACTGCAGGAATAAAGGAATCATTTCCAACATCCAAAGGTTGGCTTCATCTATCACTGGTAAGATGCATGCCAAGGACGACTGTCCATCGTTTAACTCCAATCACCGAATACGTATGCACTGGGAACAAACTTCTTCTGTGATGGCTCAACACGAGTACTTCCAATCTGGCCTCATTCACAACCTCTCTTTCCTTATAACAGGAAGAGGGATAAGTATTCTTCTTGGACATATATGCATGGAGGCAAAATATGACTTGGCCATAATGTGCCCTTCCTGTCGTTAAAAATGACAGTCAACAATTATTGCCTAGGCTCACACAAATAATTACACTTTTTCTAAGTTGCTGTAGTGTCAACTTTGTAGACTTGCACCAATGCAAGAGTCAGTATTTTGAAGGAGGCGATGACTGGTGAAGAATTGGAAAAACAAATGAATATCCACAACATATGAAAAATAATGAATCTCTCACTGTCGCATCCTGTGCCTTTACTAATCAGATACAAATCTGATGCCATTTCAGTAAGTCATCTTACAATTGCTAACTATGAGCACAATTCCTAAAGCCACACAACCAATTGTTCGATTTTCATTTAACAAGAGACAGGAATCCCAAAAGATGGTTCCGCAACTTTACAGCAAAAGTGAAATGGGAGTTCAATACAAAAATATTGTTATCTGATATTAGACAAAGAATAATTTTACTCTTGATGCCACTTTTCTGATGAGTATACACCATAACTTTGTATGTTTGTTCACCAATACCTGATAAAATTTAACTGTTCTTTAATCTCTCCCCTTCTCTCACAAGGTACTGGTAGACAGTATCACAATACTGAGACAATATTTGGATACCTTGTCTAATCACACTTCTTAGATGCTAGATATATAGTTCTCAGTTAAAGCGATCAAAGCGTATGCAGAGAAACCAAAAACAAGGTAGAAATGGCTGACTAACCATGATCACACTGAATGGCAAAGCACTCAAAGGGTGAATGGCCTCTTCCTTTTCTTATTTTCTATGTTTCTGTACAATTATCCAGATTGTAAACACTAACTATTTAACTGTAGTGTTAACACTCAAACCACATCTGGTTGTAACCTGACATTCACAGAAATTCACTTTTTGGAAAGAATCCTTAAATAACATACTCGACTGAATTTTTCCTTCAAATGCCACTGCAAATGATACCTGCTCAGTGCAGTTTGGAAATTAAACATCAATAAGTTAGGAAAGAATGATATGCCATCACCCCATTAGACAACCTGATTTGACAGATTTAAATTAATGTCATTAATTTACTGAACTAATTAAACACATCCTTAAGTAAATAAAAGACACCCAAATAGGTACACATGCAATAAAGTTGTAGTCTAATTAATCAGTGTGACCAAAGGTAGGCCTGGTCAGTAGTCTATTAGTTATGGTTAAGCTAGAACACCAGGATAAAGAAAGAAAAATCTGTTAAATTCCTTGATGCTTTTACTGAATGTGGCATCAACAAATGCTGCATCACATTTACATTTAACAAACTTTCTAACACACACGTGGTTCCTTACTTGGGGGGAGTCCAGCTTGCAATTGAGCCATGCCTGGGGATTGGGCTGCTCCTGTTGGTAGCATTCCACTTTGGTTTGGCATTACACCCTGTTTCTGAAGCCTGGTGCGTCGCTTTTCTTCCAGTTCCTTCTGAATCTTGTAGATTTTCTCAGCCAGCAGATGGTAATATTCTGCCTAATTTTTCAAAAGTTGAAAAGGTTTTTTTTAAAAAAAATAGCAAAGTAAGACAATCTGATGGAAAAAAAAGAATATCCAGTAACACAGGGCAAGAAAAATTAACTCAAGCTGCTATTGGGATACATTCCAATGGACGGCAAGTGAAGATGAAAGTTTACAGATGCATTGCTTGCTACCAAAGGATATCAGAACAAGTTCCATCTGGTCTAAACTGCTTCCCATTTTTATCTGTTGGTAGCATAATTGCCTGAGCTTGTTATTTTTGATATTGTCTGATAAATATAAAAAAGAATTTCTAATTTGTCTGACACTTGGATTGGATCCTTCCACATGACTGAAAAAAAAGGTTGGTTATCCAGGTTTTGTAATTTTTTCTGAGAGATCGATGAAAAACTGGTAGTAAGCTCCTATCTATTTACTTGGCAGGTACTGTGTTATTTAACTATATTTACCATACTATTGGCTCAGGTCTCCTTTTAAAGATTGCCATAACATATCAAAGAGATTAATATTTGGTCTCAGTGAAAAGCAGATTTACCACAGCTTTGCCACTTATCCCAAGTGGAAACAGCACGACAACCAAAATATCATATTATTACTTGCCCTGCTGTTGGCAGACTCATACATGTCTCCTTCCACCTTCCGTGCATAAGCTACCAGGTTTTCCATTCGCCTATCTTTTAATGCGGCCGGGTCAGGTGTTGGGAAAATGGCTTGAACTCTGTATTCAAGAAGCCGATGGTTAGAAAATATTTAACTGCACAACAAGTTGAAATGTCAAGACGATCTTAAACCAATTCATACAGCTTACAGCTTCAAATCAAAACAGTAGGCTCCTTAGATTTTCTTACAAGTTATAACACTAATGTCTGAAGAACCTATCCAAACTATTCAAAAACTCTTAAAACATGTAACAGTGAACATTAGATTAATTAGTGCAGCACAGTATCAATATTCAGAACGATCACAGCAAACAATTTAATAAAATTAAAAAGAATAAATTGTGCCTCCACATGACAACACTAAGATGTTTGTTACATTTCTCTACAAATGTTAATTGATACATTATTAATTGTTAATTTTAAATGACAGATTGGCAGATTTTGATTAGCTGAAGCCATTAACAGTAGAAAGAGTCAGCACAATCTCACAAAGCAGCTGGCATTCAACATCTTGCATTTATTTAATGATCTGAAGGAGAAAAAAAAAATCCCAAAAGTCTCCTTCACAGAAGCCGATTCAGACAGAAATGGGAGGACAAGCCACCAAATGTCTGATCAAGGAAATGGATTTTTAAGGAATTTCATTAGAATTTTCCAAATGTATGTTATAGCAATGAATTTGTTACTACTAACATATCTTGCAAAGCTGGCTGTAGATCATGCTCAATGAGCAGCAGCCTTTTTTTTCATATAAAGGAGCTACTAATTGATGCTTTGTTTACCAAAAGCAAAGATTTCTCCATGGAGGAAAAACAGTTGGTTCATTTGATTGCTTCGTACTTTTAATACAAGTTACAGAGCTTGGTAAGTCAACTACACATAGTACTATTTGTTCAGAATTCAAGATATTCATTATGGGAAAATGCTTGATGTCAACAAATTAGGTATACAAAGATACAGAAGACATGAAGCTCTTCGAGCCCTTTAGTAGATCTATTCAATTAATCACACTGTGCTACTCCTTCCACACAACCCTGTAACATCTTTCCCTTCCAGTGTTAACTAATACCCTTTTGAAAACCATTATTAAATCTATTTTCACTATCCTTTCAGGTGGTGCATTTCAGATCATAACTGTACATAAACTTGCTATCCCCTACATTGCCTGGCTTGTTTGCTACCTGTCTTAAACCAGCCCAGCCCGTACCCGCCTCCCTAACCCATCCTCCACCTAAAACCCCACCCCCATCTCCTACCTACTGGCCTCATCCCAGCTCCTTGATCTGTTCGTCCTCCCTGGACTGACCTATCCCCTCCCTAACTCCCACTTACAATCACCTTTACTGGCTCCAATTCTGCCTCCTTGCCTCGTCTGTCTCCTCTCCACCTATCTGCTCCTTTATCCATCTTCCACCCGCCTCCCTCACCATTTATTTCAGAATCCCCCTCCCGTCCCCCATTTATCAAGAAGGGTCTAGACCCAAAAAGTCAGCTTTCCTGGTCCTCTGATGCTGCTTGGCCTGCCGTGTTCACGCAGCTCTACACCTTGTTGTTTGAGATTCTCCAGCATCTGCAGTTCCTACTATCTCGGCAATAAAAGTTGAGGTGAACCATGACTGAAGGATAAACACCAACATGGTCTCACTGAGACAAATGGCCTTTTTTTAACCCTATTCATTTGTGGGATGTGGACAACGCTGGCTGGCCAGCATTTCTTGCCTATCCCTGGTTGCCCTTGAGGTGGTGGTGGTGAGCTGCCTTCTTGAAACACAGCAGTCGTTCTGTTGTGGGTTGACCAATAACGCCATTAGGAAGGCAATTTCAGGATTTTAACCCAGCAATTGTGAAGGAGCGGTGACATATTTCCAAGTGAGGATGGTGAGTGACTTGGAGGTGGTGGTGTTTCCATATGTCTGATACCCTTGTCTTTCTAGATTTAAAAAAGTAGTCACAGGTTTGGAAGGTACTGACTGAGGATCTTTAGTGAATTTCTGCAGTGCACCTTGTAGATAGTACACACTGCTGCTACTCAGCATTGGTGATGGAAGGAGTGAATGCTTGTGGATTTAGTGCCAATCAAGCAGGTTGCTTTGTCCTGGACGGTGTCAAGCTTTTTGAGTGATGTTGGGGTTGTACTCTTCCAGGCTAGTGTGGAGTATTCCATCTTGGTCCTGACTTGTGCCTTGTAGATGGTTTTCAGGCTTTGAGGAGTCATGTGGTGAGATACTTGCCACAGTATTCCTAGCTTCTGGCCTGCTCTTGTAGCCAGTGTTAATGTGGTGAGTCAAGTTGAGCTTTTGTTTAATACTAACCACCAGGAGGTTGAGAGTAGGGGATTCAGTGTTGGTAACACCACCGAATGTTATGGGGCGGTGGTTAGATTGTCTCTTATTGGTGATGGTCATAGCCTGGCATTTGCATCACTTGCCAGCCCAAGCCTGGATATTGTACAAATCTTGGTGCATGTGAGCCCACGTTGCTTTAGGATCTGAGGAGACAAGAATGGTGCTGAGCATTGTGCAATCATCGAAAAACATGCCCATTTCTGACCTTATGATGGAGGGAAGGTCATTGATGAAACAGCTGAAGATGGTTGGGCCTAGGACATTACCCTGAGGAACTCTTGCAGAGACGTCCTGGAGCTGAGATGATTGACCACCAACAAAAACAACCACCTTTCTACGTGTCAGGTATGACGCAAACCACTAGAAAAGTTTGCCCCTTGATGCCACTGATTCCAGTTTTGCTAGGGCTCCTTGATGCCACACTCAGTCAGATGCAGCCTTAATATCAAGGGCTGTCACTTGCACCTCACCCCTGGTATTCAGAAACCCCTGTTTCTGCATCATATATCCGATGCAGTAATTTCCCTGCTTTTGCACTCTATTCCTCTAATCAAGCCAAAAAGCCCATGCATCGTTTTTAAACAGCTTTCTACATTTCTTCTACTACTTTCAGAGGTTTGTATGTACAGATTTCAATCCATCAGAACATCTTTAAAATTATTTTGTATCACATCTCTTCAAGCAATATTTCATCACTATCCTAAACATCTCACCAGTGTATAACTTCCATAAGTCTGTTATAATGCTGCTCAAGGCTTCCCACTCTTCTGATTTGTTTTCATTTGTTGTCCTAATAGGCTGGGGCTTTTTCCTCTGGAGTATCGGAGGTTGAGGGGTGACATCACAAAGATTTATAGAATCGGGATTAGGATGGTTAGGATGAATAGCCAATGTCAGGGTAGGGGAATCTAAAGCTAACTGACATAGGTTTCAGTTAAGGGGGAAGAAGATTTGCAACTTTTTCCAGAGTGATGTATACAACGAGCTACCATTCCAAAGGTATCTGGATCTGGTCACCACAGACGAGTTGAACCGAAGGGTCTGTTTATGTGCTGTATAACTCTATGACTATCTAACTGTACAGTTCTAATTCTGTGGTCTTTATCCTGGTAAGGGAAACGTTAGAAGCTTAAAGGAGGAAAAAAATTACTTAAGTATGAGGTCAGAGGTACATAATAGAAATTTGGAAAATGAAGGGGCAAATGAGCTGCAGGTCAATCTGAGATAACCATAATGTGAAGAAATGCTTGCACGAATTAAATGTGTTATTTTCCAATACGTAAAGTTAGACAGTACATGTTATGGATGTTAGCATGCAACAAATTGTGATGACAAACAAGGTAGAACGATTCATCCATTTATCCACATATTTAACAACTAAATATGCAACATTTGCACAACTCACAGGCGAGTCACATACTCAAGTAGTTAAAACTCAGAATCAAAGGGGATCATCTTGTGGCACAGCGGTACTGTCCCTACCTCTGGACCGAGACAACTGGGTTCAAGTCCCACCTGCTCCAGGAGATATATAATAATATCCCTAAACAGCTTGTTTAGAAAAATGGGTTGTCAAAACCCCTCAATCAACAAGCTGTGAAACTCAGGACCAAGGATCACATATTGTGAATTGCTTTTAGTTTCCTAAGGTTGAATCTATCGCTTGCATGAAAGTTTTAGTGGTGACTTCCTTGATGTCTCAGTTGACTGAAGTATAATTAGGTCTTGAGTTGAAATCTGCCTTTGGTATTGGATAAACTGATGATGGAAGCTACGAGTGCCCCGAATGGAAGAATTATGCAGATTTAAGATTCTGATTATTGTTATATGACTTTTGCTGGAGTCACAATTGCATGGTTATTGGATGAACAGAGAATTTGGACTTGGCTGCGATTACCCTGCCCAAATCAAAGAGGCTGCCAATACTCAAAAAAAAGCAGAATTCTCTGGCAAAACTCAGGTCTGGCAGCACCTGCAGAAAGAAAGCAGAATTAACGTTTCGAGTCCAGTGACTCTACATCAGAACCGATACTCAGCTTAGTTCTTGCTTCCAATTAAAACTGATGAAGCACAACACAGGAGCTGACCTATTTTGAAATGTACATTAGGCCAAAAAAAAATCAATCATCCTCAACTGTCATGAATGAATCACTGGTACAGTGGCTAAACCTAGGTCTTTATCACATATACACAAATTCACATGTGCCGATAACTTACAGTTTATGAACAAGGTGATTGCGTAGGTCCTGAGTGACATCTTCGTGCCATGATTTCCGAATGCCTGTACTGGAGGGGGGTGTTGCTGTTGGCACCGTATTTAGATTACTAACATTTGTGCCATCACTTAGCATTGGGCTGAAAGAATTAAAAGATAGTGTCAGTGATACAATTTGTAAGAAATTTTAAATGGGCAAGACCATGAAAAATAATCTCTTGGCCTTTAACGAACTTGTCTGAAAGATGTGATATCATTCTGTGCTAAATGAGCAGGCACAGATATTGACCACATGCATTTTCATTTTACTGTTAAGACAGCAGAACTTTTTGGCCTGATCGTAGTGAAAGAGGACAAATCAATTTTTGGTCAATACAGCATTGGCATCCAAATGTGTGTGTGCATTTTTACATTACATGACGCACTGCAGATGAAAAACAAAACTAAATCAAAGAGCAAGCATGAATCCAGACTTACTTAGGTGAGGTCATAGATGGCAATAGCACAGCATCATGCAGCAAGTTGGACTGCTGGTTAGGGGCTTGCACACCAACATTACTTCCATTCACACCCATTTGGCTGGAACCTGTAAAGCCAAAAAGGTTATTAGAATTCTAAAACATTTTCCACTGATGACAATTTGATTAGTTCACAGGCAGACACTAATCCCGCTGTTGCCATTTTTCCAATACTGTTTTAGATACAAAATAAAGATATGGTGAAATAAGTAATTTTGAAAAATTAAGTTCTTTTAAAAGGAATAGAGAGTACTTTCATTCTGCAACCTGTCTCCCAAAGTGTCCTGTGCAACCACTATTTTGGAGTGGATGATTAACTTAAGCTGCATCCGTTTTGCACACAGCAGGTACCTACCCATAGCATTCATAGGCCGCAGAGATTGGTGCCCCTGTGAAGCCTGAGACGATTGCTGGTTCTGCACCTGAGGTTGAGGCTGCATCTGGTTACCCTGATACGTGAGTCCAAGTGCTGCATAGGCTCTCTCTATAGAGCTTGGATCAATCTGACTGGTAGTGTTTAAACTTGGCGTGTTCTGCTGTCCAACTCCTACCGACCCTAACGAATTTCCTAATCCTACAGCTGCTCCAGCTAGCAATGCTGCACAAAGATAAAAAGAAAAACACACAGATCAAACTGAATTGAAAGCCAACATCTCCTTGAGACAGCCAAGTTTCTATTAATAAATGAATTAATTGGGACTCAAGGAAATGGTTGGGGAGAGGCAGGATAACACAGAACATAGAACAATACAGCGCAGAACAGGCCCTTCGGCCCTCAATGTTGCGCCAACCTGTGAACTAATCTAAGCCCATCCCCCTACACTATCCCATCATCATCCATATGCTTACCCAATAACAATAACCCTATGACAAGGGTGGGATCTCCTCGAGTGATGTTTTATGTAACTGTTATCTTGGTCCGTAACTTAAAAATTTAATGTCAGCACACAGTAGCTACAGTAATTGTAAGTGATGGCCTAGTGGTATTGTCAGCAGACTACTAATCCAGATAATGTCCTGGGAACATGGAATCAAATTCCACTATGGTGGAATTTGGCTTTGATAAAAAATCTGGAGTCAAGTGCTTAATGATGATCATCAATTAGATTAATCACCTAATGATAATCATGAATCCATTGCTCACTGCTGGAAAAACCCAATCAGGTTCACTAATATCCTTTAGGGAAGGGAATTGCCATCTTTACCTGGTATGGCCTACATGTGACTCCAGCCCTTCAAACTGTACTCTAGGCAATAAACTCTGGTCTAGCCTCATCCCATGCATGAATTGTATAAACTGCCGTTTGCCTAACCCTTTATTTTAACTGGCTAGTACTTGAAAGTCTCCAACCAGAGTACAGATCTGAACTGATTGAGCAGCACTTCCAACAGCTTTCTCAGAGCTTGTAGGAAACATCTATTATTTGTAAGTCAAATGCTTAGTCAAAGGTGGTATTGCTGAAATTTCCTTTTATTAAAAAGAATGGAAGTCTTCATTCCACATAGTATCTTCAACCACCCTGATGCATGTTACTGCCTTTCAATTTACTATATCCTACAATCTCTCACCACAATTACTCCAAACATTGAAGGTTTCCTTTTCCCACCACTTTTCCCTGCAAGCTGGCCACACCTCATGTGCGTATTTTTCATGGGGTTTTTAAAAATTTCTCCATTTCTGATTACGCTCCGGTAACCAACATTTATGCTTTTAAGGCAAGTAATTAATGAATCTCTAAAATAGGAGCACTGAAATTGCTATAAATAGCATACATTTTGTTTCCATGGCCTTGATATTGCTACATCATCTTTCTGAGCAGCATTTAAATTTCTTCTAAAGCACCATCCATCAGGTTTACCTCCTTGGATTACCATGTTCAACATACCATCCTCCAATACATCACCACCATGCCAGACTGCCAACACAAAGATCAGCCTCCACCATTTACACAGTTCCAAATTTCTACCCTGTTACTTTGACAGCCATCTGCTCTTACTCCAATATATGCCGCCCATTACCCTTCGACACTCTAGATCATCTCAGTTGTTTGAAAACTGCACAAGCACATCCTCCTCCATATGAGTTTCCTGGGCTTCGAAACAAAAACGAGCAAATATTTAATTCATAACAAAACACCAATACAACCACAATTTGTCCTCGCTAATACCAGCAAAACTTCAAAATCTATAACACTGCAATAAAATGGACCATAAATCAAAAGCCCTGTTCATGTACTGTACACATCATAAAATGGAATATTTCTGATCACAGCGGAACATCATGAGTAGGAATACATTTAAATCTATCACAACATATTCTGAACATCAAATCACCTGTGGCAGACAAATTCCATTCATGCAGACCACAAAAACACAGTCAGAAATGGAACAAAAAACAGGAAACAAAGCTAGCATACAACACTGGATGCTTCTAAACTGGAGGGAGAGACAAATACTTTCAATTTGTACTGGCCCTTCAGAAAATAGCCAAATCACAGATTAACTGGTAGCTCTATTTCCTAAACAATTGGGACTTTGGCCTTGAAGTAACAAGGTTCACTTTAGCAGAACACGGCATGCATTACTTAGTAATACAAGCTTGCCCTGAAGGGAACAAGATTATATTGCATAATTAGTACAATGGCATACAGAAGTTTTTTTCCCATTAACTTGCCCTATAGCTCATAACTAAGGTTCCCAGAAGCAAATTTAAGAAGGCATTCCTCTAAGTGATGAAAAGCATTAATTTATTCTTAATTACCCTTTGTTATTTACTAAAAAATGATTAAATCTAAAGCATGAAAATTATATTCTGTAAAGAACTTAAGCAAATTCATAGATAATGGGAACTGCAGATGCTGGAGAATCCAAGATAATAAAATGTGAGGCTGGATGAACACAGCAGGCCAAGCAGCATCTCAGGAGCACAAAAGCTGACTTTTCGGGCCTAGACCCTTCATCAAATTCATGATTACTCGTGGCAAGTGCATATTTTGAAACCACAGCTGCACAGTTTCATTATAAATTTTGGATGGTTCTTTTCACAGACTTACGTTGCTGGTTACGTTTGTCCCCAGCATTTTTCAGAGGGAGACAGACAGGACAGTCATGCCTTGTGCAGTTCTTCCAATGGGAGATGATCTGACGTGATGAAGCACAGTGTGCAACTGCAGGAAATCGACAACACAGAAATAAAATGCTGATAAATAAACATGACGATAAGAAAATACAACCAAGTCAGAACTGAGCTGAGAAAGAAATTCAAGAGTCTAACTATTATTTTCATACCAACCCCCAACTATCGCAGAATTAATTGTAAATTAGGATGGTATTAGCAGGATGTAACACAGGTTAACTGTAAAAAGAAACAGATTCATAATAAACCTGATCCTGGAGCACTCCATAAACACAAAACATCCATCACATGTTCACAGGAGAAATCTGACAGAAATTCCCTTGAGTCATACAGCATGGAAACAGACCCTTTGGCCCAACTTGTTCATGCCAACCATGTTTCCGAAACCAAACTAATCCCACTTGCCTGCATTTGGCCAATATCCTTCTAAATTTTTCCAAATGTCTTTTAAATGTTCTAACTGTACCTGCATCTACCACTTCCACTGCAGTTCATTCCACATACGAACCACCCAGAGTGTGAAAAAGGTGCCCCTCAGGTCTCTTAATTCTTTCTCCTCTCACATTAAATATTCACCCTTTAGTTTTGAACTCCCCTGTCTTAGGGAAAAGACCTTTGCTATTCGCCTTATCCAGCCCCTCATGTATAAACCTCTGAACCTGCTACACTCCACAGAAAAAAAGTTTCAGCCTATACAGCCTCTCCTTATAACTTAAGCCCTCTCTGTCCTGGCAACATCATTGCATTTTTTCTGAAACCATTCCAATTTAATAATATCTTTCCTGTAGCAGGGCGATGAGAACCACATACAGTACTCCAAAAGTGGCCTCACCAACATCCTGTACAACCACAACATGACATCCCAATGTCAATGGTCAATACTCAATGGTCTCAGCCATGAAGGCAAGCATACTAACACCACAACCCAGGGCCCTACCATTAAGTGTACAAGTCCTGCCCTTGGTTGTCTTACCAAAATTCAATACGTCACATTTATTCAAATTAAAACTCCACCTGCCACTCCTCAGCCCACTGGCTTAATTGATCAAGATACCTTTGGACCCTTAGACAGCCTCTTTGCTGTCCACGAAACCACCAATTTTGGTGTTATTTGCAAACTTACTAAGCGAGCCTCCAAATCACTTATGTAACTGACAAACAACATGGACCTAGCATCAATCCTTGCGGAACACCACTGGTCAGAGGCGTCCAGTCCAAAACAAACCACCTATCATCACCCTTTGTCTCCGAACATCAAGTCAATTTTGTATCCAACTGGCAGGCTCTCCTTCAATCCAACAGGATCTAACTTTACCAACCAGTCTATCATGCAGAACCTTGTCCAAGGTTTTACTAAAATCCATGCAGACATCTACCACGCTGCCTTCATCTATCCTTTTGGTCACATCCTCAAAAAACTCAATCAAGTTTGTAAGACAAAATTTCCCAAGCATAAAGTCATGCTGACAATTACTAATCAGTCCGTGTCTCTCCAAACTGCATGTAAATCTTAACTCTGAGAATGCCCTCCCACAACTTACCCACCGGGAACTGTAATTATTCAGTAAATGTAAATCCCTCAAACAATAGCCTCATTTGCTGAGTTAAAGAAACTGGGGAATTAAACAACGGCAAAGAGATTGGGGGACTACGTTTCAAATTATTTAGAAGCAAATAGGAAATCTCATGCAACCCTTCATAACACAAATTCAGTTCATACTCACCCTGACAGGATTTGCCAGCTTGACAGTGGGTCATATGATTCAGAACATTCTTCATTGTTCGGCAGTGTGGCAAGTTACAGGGTCGCACCTCACCATTGGCTTGCTCCCGACGCTGGCATTTGTGCGCATGTAAGAGCAGAACCAGTTGTTGTTGGATGAGTTTTCGTTTTTCTGGATCTGCTGTGGGTGCAGAACCCATTCCCTGTGCTGGGGGCTGCCCTATTCCTCCTTGCTGCACTGAAGATGCCTGCTGCGGCTTTGGAAAACAAGAAAGCATTTCTGAGCACCCTGAATAACATCAAAATGTCTCAAAGCACTTTACAAGCAAAAACTCAAATTCAAAACAAAAATGCAGCCAACAGTGCATTACAGAACATGGCAGCCAAATTGCTGAGCAAGATCCTACAAACAGAAATAATTCAGTTTAACTGCTCATCTGTCGCCACCTCCAATAATACAACACACTGAGTACTACGTTGAGGTATCAGTTATTAAGTTTTTAAAGCCTCTGGAACAACCAGAGATGAGAATGCTACCGCTGTGCCAAACTGCAGATCAAGAAGAAAATTAGCAAAACTCAGCATACTAAATTATGAGAGACTATTTTTATTTTTAGCAGGTATGCTTGCAATTGGTACTTCTGTCGAAGCCCTGATAATAGATTTCATCAGAATTTTAGTACTGACTATTTGTCACCAGGTCTTACAAGATTCTTGTCCTTCTAACTATTCATCCTCTTTCTGGAGTCCTAATAATACTCACTACACGTGCACAGGTGGAATCATCTTTGTCACATCATAACCAGGGCAATACAATAACTGGCTCAGCAACATATGGTGGTATGTGAAGACTGATTCAAAAAAGAGATGTGAAAGTCTTTTGATAGTCATTAAACATATTAATTCTCACAAGTACGGCAAATCGGCACACACTTATCCCTTAACAAGGCACCAAATTTAAAAAAATAAACACACTCCGAAATTCTATTTTGGCATTCACTGCTTGTGTGTTTTGGTCTTATTTTCCTTGTTTAACAATAAAGTTGACAAGTTAGGAACTGAGGAAGGGCAGAATTTGAGACAGGTGAACTGCTCAGCACTCACCAAATTTTGCAATCCAGCACCACCAGAAGACTTCTTGTCCAATGCAAACTGCGGCAGACTGTTCCCTAGGCCACCTTTGCTTTGCATCTGCTGCCCAAGTCCACTGGTACCCAGTGTCTGACCAGGGCTTTGTCCGTATGGCTGGCCATAAGGATTAGGGGTGCCCATCATTCCCATCTATTGATTTAAAAAAGGTAAAATGAGCTTCTGACGCTTAATATGGAGAGTGAGACATTCACCTTGGTCCATTCAGTCCAAGGTTAACTACATTATCTGGAGAAATGATGATTAATTTACAGGACAGTGTACATCAAGTCAAAATGCTGACAAGTGATGAATTCTTAAAGTTAATATTTCAAGAACATTTGGAAAACCAATAAGAAATTAGAAGGTTTGACGTGAACGCAAAAGTAAGAATTGATGCAATGTTGTAAACTTCAAGGTCAGGAAAACCAAGTCGTGTAAAAACATTCAGTTTAAAATGAGCTTGGGAAATTCGGAGCATACTTAAAGAAGCAACGCATGCCCTTTTCTGATCAGATAGAGATCTATGGCTCAAAAGGGCCTCCAGTGGCAGAAAACAAATACTACATTACAAAGCAACTAAATACATTCTATAGTACATTCTATAATGTAGTTCGCGGCTTGAACAAAATTCGCACAAGTTCATCTTGAATGAGTAAACCCACAGGTGCATTTTTCAACTTTGCTATAAAACAGTTTTAAAACCTAATTAGTTCTGGAAAACAAAGCACATTTTCATTTGAACTGGAGGAATTACATCTAACACATTACATAAAAAGTTATTATGGTCAAGTCTGAAGAAGAGTCTTATTCTAATTTGCTTCAATATGTTTTAACAGCAATAAAGCAAAACCTAATGTTTTTAAAAATAGCCAGCTTGTTTTATACATATTGGACATTTGAGTAATGCAACACCATGCTTTATGAATATTGGGTTCATGCTGTCCAAAATTTCGCATAGCACTCTTACGGTAATGAGGTAGTTACCATGAAGGACTCTTCTTCTCAGCCTCTCCCCTTGCCAGAGGCATGATGGCCGTCAAATTGAACCACCACCAGTCACTTCTCTCTAATGACACAGCAGCCCTATGACCTGGTAAAATTATGGTGACTTTTTACAGTAATGAGCAAACTAAAATAGTAAGCTTGACAGAAAATGGTTGTTACTTACCGTTGCCATAAGCATTTCATTTTAGCAAGTGTAGACTAGGAGGTGAGCAAGTAATGAACCACTCCAGTTACTTCATTTACACACTTTTCTACTTCCAAATGCACAATTTTCACTAAATCCCAAGAATTACTGTGGATCACTTCAAGATTACAGAATTGGCTTAGGATTTTATTTATAATGCACACATCTCAAATAAAACATTCAAGTTTTAAAACACCCATCATTTTAGTCATCAGTTAAATACTCACTTGTAGTCACTAATTCGCCATACCCAAAATGCAACTCAAAACCCAGTGCATTTAACTAAAATTGCCACAGCCCTACCAGACAAGAGGACTGCTCTCTCGCTAAAGACATCTCGTGGCTGCTTAACTGGAGGGTCACACCTCGAGTGAAGGGAGAGGTTGAGAAGAGTCTTTCATGATAACCTCAGGTGTCATTGAATTTGAACCCATGCTGTTGGCATCACCGTGCACTGTAAACTAGTCAATGGAGATAATCAACCCCCAAGCGTATACATGATATCAAATCAAAACCAATAACCTGGCAATGGTACTCAACTTTCAGGAATATATAAATTTATTCAGACTTATGCTTTATATTTAAAAATTTTCTCAAATTAGAGAATAGCTCCCAATGTAGAACTAACAATGCTGGCCACCTGTAAGCATCTTCTGCAGTAACCAATCAAAAGTTACATAACATCGACATGAAGTGAATATTCACTACTACTTCACTTAATGCTGCACACCTCAAAACTCACTTCTGACAAGTTCGAAAGGACAAAACATGAGTATGCATTCATTAATATTTTACCCATTTTAAAGGTGTTTTTGTGCCAAATATAATTTCCAGCTTCTAGACTGTTTTAGAGACCAGAATACCAAATTCTTTACAAAAAATGAACATTTTTAACTTCTGAAATTAGGCAGAACTTTTTCAAAAAATGCTGAAAAGTAGCCCACTTTAACAATTCATTAATAAAGAAAGTATGAAGTATAGTGAAATTTTCAATCTTCATGTGTTGTGGGGAAGAAGTGAAAACTAGAGAGTTAATACGCTGGATTATCGCATGCTGCCTAGCAACTCTCTAATTTAGAGGTGGATGCCAGAGCTACTCTTTGGCTATCTAGCCAATTGTTGCACAATACAAAACAAAAGAAACCAAGAGAAACAAGTGAAATCTCAAAATCTGAAGCATTAAACTGGGGACAGAAATTTAAAATTCAACATCTGTGAACATCCACAGATCTTTATAGCCACTTGAAACTACCAATCAAATGTTTTCATGTTTCTCTTCTGGCTACAAAGTATGAGCACAAAGCAAACTTAATAAAACTAATAAAGTATTCAGTCTGTAGATTACTCTACAAGCCTATGGCTCAACTGGGGTACTTAGGTAACACATCATAAAATCCTATGAAAAAGAGGACTGTATACATTGGGCTCAAAGCAAAATCCTACAGAAAATCTAAACCTGACGTAAAAAGAAAGGCTCATTTAAATAGCTGATTAGGAGGCAGCATTTGTAAAAAGAAAGAGGTAACTTTACACTGCCTATAACCTTTTGTCAAACGTGCAAGTGTTAGAGATGTAACAGGTTTTAAGCAAGCAGATACAGGGAAATGAGAAGAAAATAAAAGGGAAAGTCTGTTATTGGCTGGGATAATACAAGGCTAAAAGATAACAGGACAAGTTAAAAAAGACAAAAGATGGTTCAAAGGAGGTGATACATTGTCCCTTGAGCTTCTGTTGAGCATGACTGTGACAGTGTAGAAGACAGATAAAGAACACAACTTTCAAACAATCAGAACAGGGTCACTTGTGGACTAAGCAGACTTGATGAATAAGGCAATCTCCATTAATGTAATCTGTGTTTGGTGCCCCCAATGTAAAGATCACTGTGTGTAACAAAACAGCACAGTAAGAATTCAAGTTAAAGATATTTTTATTGATCTATACATTTAGACAACATGATTTTTGCACGCAGAAAAGGTCAACAAGCAGCAATTAAGTTAATAATGTTTTGCTGGGGATGATAAAGAACAAAATATAAACCAACATCCTCAGTTGTGTTTTGCAGAGAGGTCAAATACAGCATTGAAGAAAAGACTCTTGACCTGAAACATCAACTCTGCTTCCGTCTCCACAAATGCTTCCAGCATTTTGTTACTTCAGATACAGCACCCCTCCAATAGAATAATTTAGATTTAATTACAAATCCCAAGTATTGGAGTGGAACTTGAATCCACAACTTTCTGACTCACAACATACTGCAGTCTGGTTAAAATAGTGAATATAGCGTTTGGATAATTGCAACAGTAATATATTCAGTTGTACTCAGAACTTTCCTTCTTAATGCTTCAGATTTTTCTTAATTAGGGATTGCCCACTCACTATTTACATCAATATCATGAAGGAGAGTAAAGATGGGTAGCATAGAGAGAGATCTATTATTAAGCAAATGAAATTTCCAGCAAACCATAAATATTTGTACACCATGCAAAGATGAGGCATGTTACCAGAGACAGCTCTTTTCTGAAGCCTTAGAAGTGCTTTGTTTCAATGGAGTACAAGTCTACAGGCAATAACTGTGCTCAGAACCAAGTGACCAAGTGCACGTGCAGAAGACAACTAATGCAACAGTTCCTTGCATTGCTGCAGCTCAGTTAATATAGAGGGGAAAAAACCAAAGACACTTCAAAACACATGAATAAAACAGATGCACAACCAAAGGAGTGAGACTGGGAGTAATCAGAGGTTCTGTCAAAGAGGTGGATTTTAAAAAGTGAAGGGACAGTGGGTTTTAAGCAGGTATTTACATTTAGCAAGCTATGCAACAGCGAAGGCCAAACTAGATCTTCTATACAGAAGAGGAGCTCTTTCAAAAACAGCACATGGAATAACAAGCTAAGTAAGAAGTTGATTAATTGCCATTCCTCCTCCTGCACATATTCTAAATTATCTTTAAACACAGAGTTAATCATCACTCGTTTAATTATCATTGCTGAAGCATGCAAGAAATTTGACTTTGCTGGAATTTCTTAAGACAATGTTTAAAATGATGTACAGTAGCATGCAGGAATGCCCCTATTAATTCTCCAAAGAGCTATTTTACAGAAACATATTCAAATACTTTGATACATTATCATGATTTGAAGAGGAAACAGACATACAATACTATGGACAGGTTCTGATTAATGATTTAAACAGTATTGTGAATATTTTCAAAATGTAATATTGTAAATGCCTGCATGTCAACACCTGCTCATTACACTCAATATCAATGAGGTATTCAGAATGTCAAATTGCTTATCTAAGTTTAAAATCAGGCTAATATTATACAATCTAAAATAATTTATCACTTCGATAAAGTAAACTTTTTGAATTACAAAACATTATTTAATACAATCATAAATTGTGACATGATTCAATTCATAAACTTTACTTATTCTTTGGGATTCTGGCAGCTTTCCAAGGCAACTATTGTTTGCCATCCCAGACTGAACTTGAACTGAGAGATTTGCTAGGTCATTTCAGAGTACAGTACATATTGTAGTTGTCTGCAACTCAAGATGTTTACACCACAGAAATGGCCTATCATATCCATGCTGGCTAACAAAGAGCTGACTACACTAATCACAATTTCAGCGCATTCCCCTGGAGCTATGATAATAGTGAATATTCAAATACTACGTGGATTTTGAGTTTCTGACTCAACCACTCTTTCAGGCAGGAAGTTCCAGGCCTCCACCACCCTATGAGTGTGAAACAATTCCTCTCAACTCTCCTCTTACCTTAAATCTATGGCATCTTGCTACTGGGATAAAGACCTAGACCAAGCGAGGATGGCTATTACCGACATCTAAAGGCCAATTGCAATGATGGTTTTATGGTTACCATTACTGAGACTAACTTTCAAATCCAGCTTTTATTATTAAAATTTAAATTTCACAAGTAGCTGTGGTGGGATTAGAACCATTGCTCCCAGAGCATTACCTAGGCCGTTTAATTTCTCGTGCAGTGTCATTACCACCATATCACCATGTCCTCTAAGTACTTGTTTTAATTTCCAGACTACAAAGCTCAGAATGATTAGTGAAAACTTATACACTTGCAGAGCTTAGGTTTCCAGCTTTCCAAAAGGCAGGTTAGAAATCCAGATGATTCTTTTAATTCTTATGGAAACTGCATACATTTGAATATTTGGCTTGGTTTTGCTCCCCATGGGTCAAAAAGTACTTGTTTATTTTTAAAATCCATGTACGGAATGCAGCCATTTTTTTGCCTATCTCTAGCTGCTCTTCAAAGGGGTGGTGACATTTGAACCACTGCAATCTTTGAGCAATAGACAATCTCTCAAAATCTGAAAAATTGACATTTGGACATGGTGACTGGAAACAGAAAGAAATTTTGAAGAACAAGTGTCCATTTGGGCAATATGGCAAAGTACCAAAAGGTCTGTAGAATTTTACTTTGGGGCACTGAATAAGCAAGAAGGAGGAAAAATTAGTGCAGTTGTGAAATAATTGGTCTTCTGAATTCAACCTTCTTGAGGTCACCAGAAGTCTGCTGTGCCCTCACACCAAGTCTCGTTCACCGAGCTAAGTTGTCTCCTGACGTCTTGATTTAAAATCCCTCATCCTTGACTTTAAATCCACGTCCTTGTGCCTCCCTATCTTTGTAAATCTCCTTCAGGTCAACAACCCTCTGAGATCTCTGCACTCCTCCAATTATGGCCTCTTTAGTCCCCAATTTTAATTGCGCCACCGCTGCTGTAAGGAGAGGTTGGACAAACTTGGATTACTTTCGCTAGTCCACCAGGGGCTGAGGGGCAACTCGAAAGTAGTATATAAAATTATGAGAGGCACAGATAGGGTAGATCATCAGAGTCTTTTTTCCAGGGTGGAAATGCCAAACACAAGGATACAGAGATTTAAGGAGAGAGGTGGCAAGTTTAAAGTGGACACGAAAGATCATTTTTTTTGTTTTTACACAGATACTGTAAAGTGCCTGGAATACACTGCCAGGGTGGTGGTAGAAGCAAATACATTAGCAATGTTTAAAGGCGTTTAAAGACACAAAGTGGTAGGGAATTGAGGGATACACACCACGTGCAGGTAGTTGGGATCAGTTTAGAATGGCCTCACAGTTGGCACGGACTCAGTGGATGTAATGGCCCATCCCTCTGTTGTACTGTTCTAGGTTCATGAAATTTAACTTACTGAAATGTTTTTTAAATGGTGACAACAGTCACTATTATACACAGGCTCCAGATCATCAGTTTAAACGTGTGTGTTATATTACCTGAGGGAAGTGACAACTGAAGCTACAAGATAATATAGTATTCAGTCATGTGTCATACCTTTTTTCAAATGCCTAAATCTGGGATTATAAACGAAAACTGTTAATGTTTAAAACAGCCTTTTTTGAACAGATTTACCACTGGTACTTGTTGCTGTTGCACGTGATAATTTGTGCATGTTGTAACTTGCATACTACACTGTACTGAGCATGTGCTGGTATTATGATTTCAACATAATTCTGAAGATAATCATGATGATGAAACTTCCCAACCTGTAACTGAGAATGACAGCATAGAGTATTGTGAAACAGAATGCAATTTTTTTTTAAATTGTACAATTCCTAATGCATGGAGAAAATACACACAGTTGAAAGCTTATCAAAAAATGTTTGCAAACTATTCCTATTAATCTTAACATACATTTTTATTTTGTAAATTATCAACGAAATGGGAATGATTTGGAAATGGCAGGGAGGAGAGTGAAGAAAGTGACAAGATTTCTTTGGGCTACATGGACAACAGATGGTTTCGGCATCTCTACATAAGAGCAAAGAAGGAAAAGAATCCCTCTCACTAAGCAGAACAGCCAACGACCATGCTAATCTCAGCCCCAGATTCCAGACTCACGCACAGCCACTCGACTGAAAGAGAACTGCTCCGCCCAGGCACACTTTCATTGTTTAAAGAGAGACTCTGTCCCTTAGGAACCAACAACCGCAGCAACAGCTATAGTTCTTCAGTTTACACCGTATCTGCCACAAATTCACCGAAGTAGAATGAACACACACAGTCCTCATTCTCTTTGTGCCCTTCAAAAGCAAACAAAAAAAGACAAAGAAATACACGAAAGCCAAGCCATTTCCATTTTATTTGAAAATGATCAGCATCCAATTAGTTTTCAGCTGGTGAATTTTAATATTTGAGAGCTCAAATAAAAGATTAAAATATGTAGAACAGCCTGGAAATTAAGAATATTTAGAAAATTTAGAAGGCAAATGTCATCTAAGTTGAAACATCTTAAACAAGATCCCACAGTGAATTTAAAAAATTTAAATAAATGCTTCCTCGATAGAAATTAATATATTTGAAATCCAAAACATTCTTACAGATAAGACATTTCGCAGTACTCAAGTGGTAACTGGACAGTGTCAACCAAACTTATGGCTTGTATTGCTCAAGTTAAATTTCTTGTGAAATTAAATCAGCATTAATGTTACCCATCAACATGTCCACAGAAGAAGCTGTCATGCTATCAAAAAAGGGAGGTTCCAGAAGTGAAGAGCAAGTTCTGCAGTTTTCATGCTGTATTTTCAAACCCTAATGACAAATAAAATGAAAAATCTACACTATTCACATAAAGCTAAGTATCTCCCAAAGACTACCGTTTATGCCAAGATGCTGTTTGACACTAGTCTATGAGCACCAAGAACTATACAAACAAGTATTAGTCAAATCATCTACCAAAATTTCAATTCTGGGCTTAGGTATGAAGGATGGACAAGGTATTAAAGGGTTGTTGTATCACAATACTACACATTCATTTAATTAATAGATTTGAGAGAGAGCGAAGTAACATTTTTTCTAGCTTCATCTTGTGTCTTTTATTAAACTTTCACTGTATCAAGTGAAATATATCACAGTCATTTTCCTATCTCCCCACAACGTATATCTCATCTCTTAGAAGAAAATACTAATTCTAACTCCAGCTTCCAAACTAAATTCATCTACTCTATTTATTCACATTTGATTTTTTTAATGCATAAACTTCTATTAAGCATCAATTAAAACAAAATTCAGCTCTGAATAATTTCACTGGTTTAAACTCGCTATGTAACATTTCAAGTTTCATATTCAACATTATTAGAAGGTGTGTTAAAGTCCAACTTTATCAGAATGATGCCGTGACAATAGAAATACTCATTCTCAGTTCCATAATGTGCCTTAAATGTGGGTTTTCTACAACTGATAGCTAATGAAAAGAACGTTGCTAGACTGTCTGAGCTCTTTCCAACATTTCAAACTCAAATTTCAAGAGCAACAAACCATGTTTCTCACTGTGTTGGCTCTAAGTCAGCAGTCTCAATGCTCGTCACTGAAAAGCAGACTTTACCATTCTGAAAGAGAGTCACTGGACTTGAATTGTTACCTCTGATTTCTCGCCACAGATGCTGAGTTTTACCAACAATTTCTCTTTTCATTCAGTATTGGTAGCTAGGTCTCTAATAACTTGCCCTGTACTCTACAGAGGGTCTACTTTGCTTTATATGCAATATTTGTAAATTTTAAGATTAGTATTTGCATTAGATTTGAGAATAGAGTCATAGAGATATACTGCATGGAAACAGACCCTCTGGTCCAACTCGTCCATGCCAACCAGATATCCTAAATAAATCTAGTCCCATTTGCCAGCATTTGGTCCATAAACCTCTAAGCCCTTCACGTATCCATCCAGATATCTTTTAAATCATAGCCCATTCCGTACACACCCACACTCTGTGTGAAAAAGTTGCCCCATAGGTTCCTCTTAAACCTTACCCATCTCACATTAAAACTATACCCTCAAGATTTGGACTCTCTCACCACAGGGGTGAAAGAAAACTGTGTCTATCTACCCAACCCATGCTTGTCATGATTTTATAAACCTCTATAATCCCTCAGCCTTCGATGCTCCAGGGAAAATAACCCCAGTCTATTCAGTCTCTTCCTACAGCTCAAACCCTCCAACAAGGGCATAATCTTTGTAAATCTTTTCTGAACCATTTCGAATTTCACAACATCCTTCCTATAGGAGGGGTACCAGAATTTCACGCAATACCCCAAAAGAGGCCAAACCAATGTCCCGTACAGTCGCAACTTGACCTCTCAACTCCTGTATGCGATGCAGTGACCATTAAAGGCAAGCATACCAAATGCCTTGTTCACTATCCAGTCTACCCATGACTGCATTTTCAAGGAACTATGAACCTGCACTCCAAGGTGTCTTTGCTCAGCATCACTCCCAAGGACCTTACCATTAAGTGTATAAGCCCTGCCCTGAATTGCCTTTCCAAAATGCAGGACTTCACATTTGTCTAGATTAAACTCCATCTGCTGCTCCTCGGCCTATTAACCTACTGGTCAAGATGCCGCTGTATTCTAAGGTAACTTCCTTGGCTGTTCACTGTGCCTCCAATTTTAGCGCCATCTGCAAACATACTAACCATACTTCCTTTGTTCCAATCCAAATCATTCCTACAAATGACCAGAAGTGGACCTAGCACCAATCCTTGTGGCACACGGCACACTGTTGGTCACAGGCCTCCAGTCTGAAAAGCAACCCTCCAACACCACCTTCTGTCTTCTACCTTTGAGACAGTTCCATATGGCTAGTTCTCCCTGTATTCAGTGTGATCTAACCTTGCTAACCAGTCTTCCACAAGGAAGCCTGCTGAACACCTTACTGATGACAAATATCACACCCATCGCTCTGCCCTTATCAATCCTCTTTTGTAACTTCTTCATAAAACTCCATCAAGTCACTGAAACAATTTTCCATGCACAAAGCCATGCTGACTATCCCTAATCAATCCTTGCCTTTCCAAATACATGTAAATCCTGTTCCTTAGAAATCCCTCCAACAACCTGCCCACCACTGCTGTCAGGCACACTAGTCTATAGTTCCCCGTCACCTTTCTTAAACAGTGGCAGATTAGGCAATCTCCACTCTTCCAGCACCTCAGCTGTGGCTATCAGTGATACAAATAGCTCAGCAAGGGGCCCACAATCACTTCCCTAGCTTCCCACAGAATTCTAGGATATAACTAATCAGGTCCTAGAGACTTAAGATGGATATTTTTCAAGATGACACTATTTATTTCCCATTGTTCTCTATCTTTCATATCCTTCTCTACTATTAACACTGATGCAAAATGCTCAAATAGTATCTCTCCCAGCTCTTGCAGTTCCACACATAGGTGGCCTTGCTAATTTTTAAGGGGCCCTATTCTCTGCCTGGTTACTCTTTTGTCCTTCATCTACTTGTAGAATCCCTTTCGATTTTCCTTAACCTTATTAGCCAAAGTTATTTCATGTCCCTTTTTGCCCTCCTGATTTCCCTCTAAGTGTATTCCTACTGTCTTTATACTCCACTAGAGAATCACTGCTGTCTATACCTGACATATGCTTCCTTCGTTTTCTTGACCAATACCTCAATTTCTCTAGTCATCCAGTATTCTCAACACCTAACAGCCTTGCCCTTCACAGGAAGGCACTATCTCTGGGCTCTCATAATCACATTTTTGAAGGCTTTCCATTTTCCAGCCATCAATTTACTGCAAACATCTGCCCCAAAACAACTTTTGAAAGTTCTTGCCCAATACCAATTGAATCACAAATTAAATAAATACATTTTGAGTCATTTCCAAGTCCATTTGCAATACAGAATGGACAGTTATTTGAAGTCGTAAGTAGTATGTGAAGAAACCATCACTTCCTCTGCAGTTTATGACAATTAAAAGAAACACCTATTCCTTGGGTACGGGTTACTGCAGGCATACAAGAGATTGACTGTATCAGTTTTGTTTTATTATGTAGAGGCAAAATGTCTGGGATTGCTTAAGAGTAATGACAACAGCAATTTATTCAAAAATTTCAATCAAAGTCCCTTTAAAATAGAACACAGTGCTTAAATATATAAACAAGATCTAAAAGTTTTTGGGAAAAGGAACTTAGAAAATTGGCAGAATACAACTAAGACATTTATCTTTACATGAACATGCAAACCTGAAAGTAACTGCTGACTTTGGTATTTAATGGCTCCAGATATTTTCTTTTAAAATTCAGTAGTTCCGAATTTTCACCTTTTGTGAAAAACCAACTGCCGTCAAGAGTCACCCTCTGATGTCTTAGCTAAGTAGCCAACCTTTGTTGTGCAAGCTAGAATGGCAAATTTTATTTGGTAGCTCCTCTGGTTAATATAACCAAGTCAAATCCTGTCAGTCAGACCAACAGTCATTACACGGCAAAAGAACAGCATAAAAAGTTGATTTTTCATAACCAAAGTCTGAAGGAGACTCAGGTCAGGCTTGAAACATTAACTTTGTTTCTCTCCAAAGATGCTGCCAGACCAGAGACTCTCTGATACTATTTTTATTTCAGATCTCCAGCATTTTTGCAGTTAGTGTCCAGCTAAGGTCAGTTAACTTTTAAAGAAAACTGAACCTAGGACCTTTTGGTCTTTATGGTATAATTTAACATTGGGCAATGATTTCATATGGTCATCAGTTCAGCCAATTTTCAACCTGTAACAGAGAAATGAGAAGCCCAACAGAGATGATTTTATACAAGTATAAAATTACAAAGGAGAGTTTAGCTGTTCCATTTATTATTAAAACTTTAAAAACTGTTACAACAGAATTGAGACAAAATTGCCGTGTTTCATTAAAGCTTTAATCATGAAGGTAACTAACGTGAAAAATCTTGGTTTTTACCTTGCTCATTGCTCCAGGTTGGGGTCCTTTGAGGCCAGCTGGCATCTGAGGTGATCCTTGAGATAACGTATCTGCAAGCAGATTGTTTGTGTTGGACATTCCTGGGCTTGAGTACTGTACATTAGGCCTGCCTCTGCCAGCACCAAGAGAACCATTAATTACTTGGCCCTGTATCATGCCCTGTGCATTACCACTGCTCATCAGGGCTGGATTCATATTGGTGTTGATGCTCATCCCAGCCTGGTTGGTTGGGCTGTTTACTCCAGGCATCAGACCAGTTGCTGACGTATGAAGCTGATCGTGTTTTTGTGGGTTCACAGATTGCGGTGTTGGAGGTCTCTGGTTTGCTCCACTTGCACCCATTCCCAAGTTAGGAGGGGATGTAAGACCACCTTGAGTTAGGGGGCTCTTTACCATACTACCAAGGCTTCCTATACTAGGACTGTTCTGCTGACTTTGGCTGCCTACTGACTGCACTGGACTATCCATGGAGCGTGATGAGGCACCACCAGAGCTGACTGGTCCATGTCCCATATTGATACTGGAACCACTGCCTCTTAGAAGCTCCGATAATTGTTTATGCTTTGAGGCTGCATCCTGCACCGTTCCAACCCCAGTAAGCTGAGCCAGGTCACCACCATTGGTCAGTCCTAGTGGATCTGAACGAATCAATTCATCTGGCAAATCATTCTCAAGATCGAATAGGGATCCAAAATCTGAAAAGAAAAAACAAAGTACAATTACAAATCACTTCACAGTCAGGATGTCTGTCATTACAAGTATGATCTTTCCTGCAAAGATGGAAGATCCTGACCATGCATTGCTTGGGACAAGAAATGGTCGGCGGGTTATCTTAGACTGATCCTACACTGCTAATAAAAAGGTATTGTTCAGTGGCAGCAAGAAGCTTGGAGCCGTCAGCCAGTGAAAATGCCCATCAAATCTTTCTTCTGGCCTTTCCATTTTTATGACCTTTTGTCTACTATGCACTAATCCAAGCACTGCGGGTCCTGTGGTCTTCACTGTAGACTGAGAATTCATAACAGAAATTAAAATGTGGACTTCAAATATGTAAAACAAAGTATGCATTAGCATTTTAATGCTGAACACCACTGAGCCATCAATTATTTATACTTTGCAAACAATTGACAATAACTCAAACATATGCTTTTCTTCAATGTTATAAATTTTCATGATGGGGCATGAAACAGAACAATGGTTAAAAAGTAAAGATTCACTACAATAGGCTAAAAATCAAATTATTTTTGCAGTAGTTTGAATCGCCATGTCAATTCCTGCACATTCCTCTGTCCTTGATCTTTCAGTGCCTTATGATTTCTAGAGATGAAAATAGGCTTCCCACACCCAAGTTCAAACATAATATTATCAATTTCCACCTGCCCTTCCTAAGGATTTAATTGATTATTTTTACTAGCAAACATGCTCGGATTAGGAATTTTCAAGTGGTCCTATAACAGATTTAGCTCACGTCTAGTCATTTCCTAATAGATTAATATTTCAATGTACAATGTAATCCAGCATATTTTGTTGAAAATTTGTTATTGAAAATGGGTTTCCATTCCAGCAGCAAATTACAAATTTCATGATGCATCATAATTCACAACATTTTGCAATATAATTTTATTAATACTAAGTAATTAAGAATCTAACAGTATATTGTGCTCATCTTCAGTGTTAGAAACTTGAAGTATACAGGTTCTCATCATATAACCCAAAGTTCATAGCACAGCACTTGTGTTATGTGGCTCTTCATGGTGTGCTAACAGTTTGCTGGAATAATCCAAAACTAATCACACTCCTCTGATGCCCACCCAGAGCTCAGGTGCCTTCACGTGGTTAAAACAGCTATTAAATTCTCTCTTAACAACATGCAAAGTTCGCTGGCCCAACAACTCCCCGTGGCACAGCATTGCATTCTTCAAATCCCGAGAGACTTGGCCTCCATCCTTGCTCTCTTCAGGACTTGAGTCTTTAACATCACAACTTCCTGACTAGAACAGCCTTTCGTTATTCAATCAAAATTTTTCATAATTTAAAAAAAATTGAAATTGCTTCAACGGAAAGGTACGCACCAATCTCTAGCATCAATGAGGTGAATCCAAGATGTACGCTTGGTTCACTATACTCTACCTGTTGCCTAACTTGTCTGGTACAAAGTATTATTTTACCTGAATAATCTGTTCGTCCACTTATGAAATAATAGAAGCTTGCCTCCATTAAATAAAGTCTCCTTGACATTTTTCAATCTTTCCTACATAAATCAAAACTCCTTTCTTAAAAAAAACTCCTCAGGTAATTTTAAAGTTTACATTCCTCATCATAGAGCGGACATTACGGCACAGGAAAAAAGCCCTAATGCCCACCATTTCTACACCAACCACGATATCATTCTAAACTAATTCCATTTGTATGCACACGGTCCATATTCCCCTATTCCCTGTTTGTTCGTGTGTTCATGTCCTAAATGCTGCTATTGTATCAGCTTCTATCACCTCTTCTGGTAGTGCATTCCAGGCATCTACCACCTCTGTTGAAAAAAGAATCTGCCCTTGCACATCTCATTTAAACTTTCCCTTCACACCTTAAATCTACTCTCCTCATATCTGACATTTCCGCTCTTCAAAAAAGACTCCCGATTATCCACGCCTCTCAATTTTATAGAATTCTATCAAGTAATCCCTCAGCTTCCGTCACTTTAGCAAAAACAATCCTAATTAGTCAAAATAAAAACTGAAGGAACTGAAGATGTTGTCAATCAGAAACAAAAACAGTAACTGAGAAACTGCTGAAAAAGCTCAGCAAATCTGGCAGCATCTGTGGATAGAAATCAGAGTTAACATTTCAGTTCGAGTGACTCTTCCTCAGAACTGGTTCCCAGTTCTGGGATGCTGCCAGACCTGCTGAGCTTTTCCTAATTTGTCCAACCTTTCTTTATAGCCAATCCAGGCAACATCTTGGTAAATCTCTTTTGCGCATCTTTCCCATAGTGCAGTGACCAGAAATGCATGCTACTCCATATGTGCGCTAGCTCAAATTTTACACAGCTGCAATACAACTTGCCAACTTTTACACTCAATGCCCCAACCAATAAAGGCTAGAATGACTTAAGCCTTCTTTACCACCTTATCCACTTATGTTTCAGGGAGCTGTAGAGATGCATCTTTGTGAAATCAATGTTAAGGGTCCGGCCTTTTACTATATACTTTCCTCTTATGTTTGACTTCTCAAAATGCATCACTTACACTTGTCCAGATTAAACTCCATCTACTATTTCTCCGCCCAATTTTCCAACTGATCTATAGCGTGCAGTATCCTTTGATAACCCCAATTACAATCCACAACCAACAATTTTGCACTGTCTGCAAACTTACTATTCAGACCACCTTAGGTTTTCACTCCAATCATTTTATTATATATCAAGAAGAGATCCAAGCACTGATCATGGGTCCAGTCAGAGAAATATACCTCCATAACTATCCTCTGCCTTCTATGATCAAGCAAATTTTGTATACAACTTATCAACTCATCATGGTCCCATGCAACTTAATCTTCTACACCAGTCTACCTTGAAAGACTGTGTCAAATGCTTTCATAACATCCATGGAGACTACATCCACTAATCATCACTTCCTCTAAAAGCGCAAGTAAATTTGTGTGGAGATAATCTTGTGTCACAAAGCCATTCTGACTCTCCATACTAAATCCATTCTTTTTCCAAATATGTACAAATCCTGTTTCTAAGACTCTTCTCCAATAATTTTCCTACCACTGACATAAGGGCCATTGCCCTTTTATCCCGGCCGTCGTCCTCCTCTTAAAAAAAGAACGCCACTGGCTATTCTCCAGTTTCTGGGACCTTGCCTGTTGCTCATGAGGATACAAAGACATCAGTCAAGGCCCCATAATTTCCTCCCTTGTCTCCTATATTATCATGGGATAGAACTTGTGAAGCCTTGGGGATTTATCTGCCTTAAATGGTTTTAAAGGCACGCAACACCACAACATTCTTAATATCGTAATGCCTTAGAATATCAACATATCCCTCCTAATCTTATCACCCATGCGCTTCTTCTTGGTGGATTCTGATGTGAAGTACTCTTTAGAGGGCCTCAGCCATTTCACCTGGCTCCATGCATAAATTTCTTCCTTTATTCTTGAGTGAAGCTACTGTTTCCTCAGCTAGCCTCTTGTGCCCAATGTACATATAAAATGCCTTGGTATTCTCCTTTATCCTACTTGCAAAGGACATTTCATTGGCCCTTGTTAGCCCTCCTAATTCCTTGTTTCAAGTTCTTTCTTCCTTTCTATTTCTCAAGTGCGTTATCTGATTTCAGTTTCTTTAACCATGCATATACAGCAAAAACGTTTTAATAACCGGCAGCTTGGGACCAGGAGTGTACTGGTTGATCAAAAGGTCTGCATAATCAATATAAAAACACACACTAAGTAAGAGAAACATAAAGCAAGGATTAAACATATCATTATTACACCTTATTCACAGCCTAAATCACTTAAATAATAATGCATCTTTGCCTTAAATAAAACTTACCTGCAGACAGCCTTCTCACTCACACCTAAACTGACTACTCAGAAATTGCGAAGTTCACAATAATACAGACACCTGAAATATTGCAAGTTTAATCAACTGTGCCCATTCTTAAGGTGCCAGTTAAGTCACAGTTTGCTGTACTTCCTTTTCCTTTCTGAAAGGCTTTCAATATGCCTTGACAGCAGGGTTCCTGAATCTTACCACTGTTATCTTTCAGCCTCATAGGAAAAAGCTGGTCCTCAGCTTTGATCAACTGGCCTTTATAAGACACCAATATCAGATGTGAATTGACAGTCAATCAATTTAGTACTTGCACCAAAGGGCCAGTCATATCCATATCCAAAACTATTGTAAAACTTACAGAAACATGATCACTGTTCTGAAAAAAGCTCCCACACTGAAAATTTTGATCACTTAGCCAGACTCATTCCCCAATACAAGGTTTAATATGGCTCCTTCCATAGGTGGGCTACCTATGTAACGTTTCAAGAAGGCCTCCTGGATGCACCCAACAAATTCTGCCCCATCTAAGTCCCTGGCACTTCCCGCTAATATTGGGGAAGTTAAAATCACCCACTATAAACAACCCTGCTATTTCTCACATTATTCTACGATCTGCCCGTATCTGTTTTATCATTTGCTGGCTATTGGGAAGCTTATATTAAAAACCTATATTAAAAGCCCCATACTGGCTGCAACTTTCTTAATCCGGAGTTCTATCCAAATTGCCTCGCTGAATGAGCCTCCAAGATGTCCTCTCAGTGCAGCTGTGACATTCTCCTTTAGTAGTAATGCACTTCCCCCACCCCTTTTTATATCTCTATCAAGCCTGAAACATCCAAATCATGGAATGTTGAGCTGCTAGTCTTGCCTTTCTCTCAACTACCTCTATCCCTAAATCAAATAATTTAAAAATACAAAGAACAAAACTAGACTCATCACAAAACACTGGGGCATACCATTTCTGTCCCTTTCTTATTTAAGTAAATCAGTTTACCCTAATTCTTTTTCCTGTTATTCAGCTAACATTCCATCCATGTTACTACATTTCCTCTTTTATATGTACTTGAAGTTTTCAAACAAACAATTTGCATTTTATTGGATATCTTTTGAAAATCCATATATTGCACACATACACTGTACTCCATTTACTCATCTTTTCCTCGAAGTAAAACAATTAAATGTGGCAAAGTTTACATTAGTTTAACAACATTGTCTTTGACAGGCCTGTGTTTCTAGGCACCCACTGGTTTGATTTCAAATGAGACACCAAGACTTTCCCACAACTAACTTTGGATTAACTAGCTCATGTTTTTGTTTCGAAGATTTCTAATCAATCTGTTCAGAGATGTTTTACACACCTCTAGAGTAGATGGGACTTGAATGTGGGCCTCCTGGTTCAGAGGTAAGGACACTACCACTGTAACAGACTCCTCATTTCACCCTTCTCGCTCAATAAGGAAATAGGGATCAAATTGTCAACTCTCCAATTCAATTAATATTAATCAGAAGATTGCTTAAAAAAAATCAGACCAGAACTTCGTTTAATTTCCTTGATTTCTTTCAAGTCTTTGTTAGTTCCTAGCCTTCTTTTCCTTAAAATTTATTAAGATTTATTTCTCAATGTTATCTTTAATAATTGATCTGTATTTGTATCAAGCAGCCTTACAGTCCTACTTCCACTAAATAAAAATTCAAGTGGTGAGGCATCAATGGCAAGGTCAACATTTGTTGTCCACAATGGACTTCCCTGTAGAAGCTCCATTTCTAAACTGCTCCAGTCCGTCTGGTGCTGTCACACCAAAAATGCAGCTAGAAAAGGAGATCCACAATCTCGATCCCGCACCAGTGAGGAGGAACAAGATTATAATTCTAATTAAGGATGATGTACAACCTGGAGGGTAATGTGACTGATGCCTTGCAGATAGTGAAGTCATTCAGGAGTTAGGAGACAAGTTATCTCTCTCAGAATTTCCAGTTGCATGCCTTGCTCTTGTAGCCACAGTATCTTTAAGGCTGGTCCAGTTCAGTTTCTGGACAATGGTACTCCGCAGGACAGTGGTGGAGGGTGATTATCACTGGTAATGTTACTGGAATCATGGGTGAGGGCTAGATTGCCTGGCACTGTGTGGGATGAATGTCACTATTCACTTATCATCCCAAGCTAATGTTGTCTAGATCTTGCTACACATTATTTTTATTCTGTAATACTGAAGCAGTCAAAGATACTTTATTAATACTGCTACCATTTTAGACACTTTCCTTCATTGCAAATGGTCTCACTCTCACTATACTTTAGCATCTCAAGTTCCCAAAAAGCCCTTAAAAGCACCTGCCTTGCAGTATTGGTTTTTCACCAGCCAATCACTAACATGTGTGTTTGCATGCACAAGTGAGAGTAAGAGAATTCATGGCAACAGGAGGAAAACCATAAGACAGGAATAGATCAGATCTTCTCACTACAGTATAAATCTATCAGTACATTGATTATAAAGTCTAATTCAGTTACAAGTAAGCTTCAAGCGCACATGCCCCACCAGCCAAGGAAACTGTTTTAACTGATATGCCTTTTAATAAAGGGCAATACACTGAACAAGTGCCAAGGTTACTCTGTAAAATGCCTTAAATTTTGCCATTTTTATTACACAAGCTTTTAATACTACGTGGAACTTTACATAACTTGCTCACAAAACAATATTTCAGAGCAAATTAACTCCAAGATAAATTCTCAATATATACAGTTTTACAAAGCCAAGGACATGATGCAAATGCACATTTTACAAATCTAGAACAGTTATACAAAATCAAAATATTAATTGCGGCAGTCAATTAGGAAAGTAGCAGTTGCGTAGGAGCACCAAACTTCCAAACCCCTCTCAGTATCCTGGCTTGGAAACACATCACCTTTCATTTATGACTCAAAATCCTTAGCTAACAGCACCATGTGGAGACCTTCATCACACCACTGTGGTTCAAGCTGGAAGTTCACTATCACCTACTACTGGATAATTAGGGGTGGGAAATAAATATTGGCCTTCCCTGCAACACACACATCCCATGTATGAATAAATTAAAAAGAATATTCAAATAAAGATCAAAATAAAAATCTTTCAAACAATATTTTTTCCACTAGGATATATTAGAATGTTCAACCAGTTTTTCTGACAAAGGGGTCATTTACAGATTGCACTGTACTGCTTCTCAGTTAACAGAAGAAAAATTCATCAAGACATAATTTCACATTAAATGAGATTAAATAAAATATTTTTGAATTCTAGAGAGCTGCAGATTTTCTATGAATTTCAGTGACACGGATTTAAGTACTCCTTCCCGCCTTTAAGGCACGCTCTTCCTACCGACAAGCAAAAATTAAAACTGCAATACAGGAACAATGGATTTTGCGCACAGAAATAATTAATGAAAGTAAATTACATATGAATAAAGCCATAAAAGAACAAAGCACTGTGGCTCAATTCCAAGGGAACATAACTGAGAAGCAGAGAAGTTACCCCAAGCTTGTGTAGAATCTTGGCCTTGTTGAAAACTGAACAGTTCAGTTGAAACAAGATCTGCAAGCTTATTAACTGTCAGGAAAAGTTGAACAGTTTGGGTCTATACTCCCAAAAAACAGACTGCAGGGAAAAGGCAAAGAAATGTGAAGGGGATTAAAACTTGGTGTCATAAATATAATAATCATCTAAGAAATCCTTCAGGGAATTCAGTCCAAATCTCGAACAGCGTTCCAAGGATGGAAGTAGTTAGGTAACAGCATTAAATGAATTTCAAAACACTAAGAATAGGTGCAGATAAAAGCCATGCAGGACAGTGACCCTGCTCCCCTGTCAATTAAGTGATAATGGGAACTGCAGATGCTGGAGAATCCAAGATAACAAAGTGTGGAGCTGGATGAACACAGCAGGCCAAGCAGCATCTCAGGAGCACAAAAGCTGACGTTTCGGGCCTAGACCCTTCATCACAGAGGAGGATGGGGAGAGGGAACTGGAATAAATAGGGAGAGAGGCGGAGGTGGACCGAAGATGGAGAGAAAACAAGATAGGTAGAGAGGAGAGTATAGGTGGGGAGGTAGGGAGGGGATAGGTCAGTCCAGGGAAGACGGACAGGTTAAGGAGGCGGGACGAGGTGGTAGGTAGGAAATGGAGGTGCGGCTTGAGGTGGAGGAAGGGATGGTGAGAGGAAGAACAGGTTAGGAAGCAGAGACAGGCTGGGCTAGTTTTGGGATGCAGTAGGGGAAGGGGAGATTTTGAAGCTTGTGAAGTCCACGTTGATACCATTGGGCTGCAGGGTTCCCAAGCGGAATATGAGTTGCTGTTCCTGCATCCTTCAGGTGGCATCATTGTGGCACTGCGACTCCCTTGTCCGCTCCACACTCCCCTCCAACCCCACCACACCCGGCACCTTCCCCTTGCCCCCACACCTCCTCCCTCACCCCCATCCCAGGCCGCAGGATGACCCTCCATATCAAACAGATGTTCACCTGCACATCTGCCAATGTGGTATATTGTATCCACTGCACCCGGTGTGGCTTCCTCTACATTGGGGAAACCAAGCAGAGGCTTGGGGACCGCTTTGCAGAACACCTCTGCTCCGTTCGCAACAAGCAACTGCACCTCCCAGTCGCGAACCATTTCAACTCCCCCTCCCATTCCTCAGATGACATGTCCATCATGGGCCTCCTGCAGTGCCACAATGATGCCACCCAAAGGTTGCAGGAACAGCAACTCATTCCGCTTGGGAACCCTGCAGCCCAATGGTATCAACGTGGACTTCACAAGCTTCAAAATCTCCCCTTCCCCTACTGCATCCCAAAACCAGCCCAGCTTGTCCCCTCCCCTCACTGCATCCCAAAACCAGCCCAGCCTGTCTCTGCTTCCCTAACCTGTTTTTCCTCTCACCATCCCTTCCTCCCACCTCAAGCCGCACCTCCATTTCCTACCTACCACCTCATCCCGCCTCCTTGACTTGTCCGTCTTCCCTGGACTGACCTATCCCCTCCCTACCTCCCCACCTATACTCTCCTCTCTACCTATCTTGTTTTCTCTCCATCTTCGGTCCGCATCCGTCTCTCTCCCTATTTATTCCAGTTCCCTCTCCCCATCCCCCTCTCTGATGAAGGGTCTAGGCCCAAAACGTCAGCTTTTGTGCTCCTGAGATGCTGCTTGGCCTGCTGTGTTCATCCAGCGCCGCACTTTGTTATCCTCTGTCAATTAGTTTGCCATAAGTTTGTGACTGAACTTAAATATCAACTCCGCTTTCTTGCACAGTTCCTACATCCCTTGGTTCTCATGGTGCCCAAAAAATCTGCACGTGTTGGTCTCAAAATCTTCAACAACTGAGTGTCTACATACCTCTAGGGTAGAAAAGTGCAAATAATGCACAATCTTTTGAGTGAAGAAATGCTGATATCCAGGCTGATATTCTGTCCGGAGGCTGTGGCCCTCTACTTCTCGATTTCCCCATTATCGGCACCGTCAAGACTACTTAAGAACTTTACATTCTTAATGTGGGTGGGGTGCTAGAAGGTTATGACAACACAAATCTTCTAATTTGACTTGGTCTATGCAGTGATGTAGCTTGCAACATGCAGTATGGGACCTTCAGAAGTCCGAATGCATCAACTTTCCAGAAATTGCCTAGGTATCTTCAACATCGATGTGCAATTACCTTCTGCTTGGAAGCCTCCTTAAAAAGTCTACAATTGTGGGTCTTAGAGTCTTAAATTTCTGGACGTGTCTGACTCATTATCTGAAGTATTAGATGGAGGAAATTAGAGGGATTAAAACCTGCTCCAGCTCCTGATTAACTGTAAAATTGAATTCGTCCCCTAAACAAAGCACCCTAATATGCATCAATATGAACACTCCACACCCAAAATGAGTCCAACCAAACAGTGAAGCACGTCTTTCCCAAACCAAATGGAACACGCCTCCAACCAACCTTACCCAGCCACCTTCCACCTTACTCTCCTCACCCACTTACCGACTCTCCAGAGAGAGGGGTTGTGGCAAGCTGCCTTCTTGAGCTGCTGCAGTCCTTGGGGTGTTGAACACCCACAGTGCTGTTAAAAAGGGAATTCCAGGATTTTGACCCAGCGACAATGAAGGAACGATGGTATAGTTCCAAGTCAGTTGTGTGGCTTGGAGGGGAACTTGCAGGTGGTGGTGTTCCCATGCATCTGCTGCCCTGGTCCTTCTGGGTGGTAGAAGTTGTAGGTTCAAATACAAATACCACCAATAGGAAACAGGAGAAAATCATTATGGTAAATACTAGTTTCAGATAAATTGCATTTAGATAATTAAAAAAGGGACAAGCAGAACACGGATAATTTTTTAAAAAATGATTTGCTCATTCACCGCTGTAAGCAAAGATTAAGCTAACTTTCATACTTTTTTTTTAAGGATTCTGATTTTGGGGCCAAATCCAATGACTACCAGAAACATTAAATCTAAAATACTGCAGATCCAGTATGCAAAATTCCAGTTTTATGCATGCTTTCCACATTAGCAGAGCATACCTTCAGAAGCCTGCAACCTATCGAGTCAGTTGAATTAATCGGCATGCAGAATGCGACACAATGACTGGAGCTAATCATATGGACTTCATTTAGCATTATACATAGTACAGACAAATTTTTTGCACAACCACTATCTTAAACTTCTCTCTTTAACCAGAAAAAGTATATCTGTTTTCAGGTGGTACAATAAATATAAATTCTGGAAAACACAAAAACTGAAATAAAGATGACCATCCAAATAGACAAAAATAGAAATAGGCCAAACAGGATCAAATTTTTCTACTTCAAATATTGTATTGCTCAACAATCAATTAAGAGTTTATTCTAGAGCTTGCAGTGAATATTTTATAATTGCTACTTCATAGAAGGTGCAAAAAAGTTGAATGCAAAAAATTGATTTAAAATAATTGAGCCACTAAGTATTGAAACACAAACATAAGTAATTTAGGACAACATACATGGCATCCAATCCTCATGAACAACATCCAGTCCTTATGCCCACAAGCTACAAATGATTCAGAATATATTTACTTAGACAAATGAGTATTTACCATTAGCATACAATAGTCCAGGTTTAATTAATAGGGGCATACAGTTCAGGAGTAAGGATGTTATGGTGAACTCGTACAGGACACTGATCAGACCTCAAATGGACTATGTACAGTTTTGGACACCATACGATTGGAAGGATGCAAATGCATTGGAGAAAACGCGAAATGATCTTTTGTTTAAACAAGAATGGCACCATTGATAAGACACACCAGTTATGAGGAAAGATCGGAGAACTTGAAACTATTAGCCTTGGACAGAAGACTAAGAGGAGACTTAACAGAAGTTTTCAAAATCATGAACAATCTGGGCAGAGTAAACAGGGATGGATAGAGATCAAAAGGAAAAAGTTTTAAAGCAATTTGTAAAAGAAAACTAATACACGATGAGGAAAAAGAACTTGCTGCACATGAATGCACTAACTGGAAGCATGGGGCGGGGAAGTGGAATTTGATGGAGGCATTCAAGCAGATATTGGTAGATCTCTAAAAAGAAACAACATGGAAGGTTTCAGAGGAAAAGAAGATTGGCAGCAAGTTAAAATACTTCAAGAGCTGGTACAAACATTATAGGCCAAATGGATTCCCTTTGCAGCCTAACAATTCAAAGATGCTGTGAAAACTGCAGAAACTGAATGTCCAGCTATATAAACTATAAAACATACTCACATTTGCATAATTTTCATTTATTGTCAATGACGCTGCATTCTGAGAATGAAAACATTAAATGGCCATCCCCAATTGCTTCTGAGGAAAATTTTGCTTCAGCTTATTTGCAAGGCTACTTCAAAGGACGAGGAATCAACTGCTGCAGGTTTGGAAACACGCACCTAGGGTAGCCTGAGTGTGGATGGCGGACTTTGTGGCCAAAAGGGCATCAATAAACATGATGTCTAAAGAATAATCATACAATTTTGTAGTTACTACGGCTGCTAATTTATATTCTTCCAGATCTCTATTCCACAAATCTATCCACACTGCCACAATATTAACTGCTTATATTCCAGGCAAGTAAAATAAATTTGTGAATTAAACAATCCCTCTATGGTCATATATAGTCATGTACATGTCATTTGCTGCAACTGGCCTTTTCCACTTTTATTCTTAACACCAAAGACTCCTCCTGCATCACTTTACCTAACTTTTAACACCATGACTTAAACAAAGATACACAAGACATGAATCTTGTTTTACAACACTACTGTTTGTAGGGAAACATACTGAAATAGGTAACCAAGCATAGCTCTGCACCAAAACTATCCCTACAAAGAACAAATTGTGAAAGCAATCAGGCACGCTCCATAGCAACTCAAATTGAAAAATGGTTTTGTAACAAATACGATGATTAAGGTGACAGCAATAAGGGCAGAAATGCAAGAAACCTTTTAAGTAAGAAGAAATATTGGAACAGGAATAGACCATTCAGCCCATCAGGTCTGCCCTGCAATTCTAAATCATGGCTAATCATCTCCTAATTGCCACTTGTCCCCACTGCCTTTGTATCTCCTAATATCATTAATATCCAGAAACCTATTGATTTCTGTCTCAAAGATGCTTAATGACGGTGCTTTCACATTCGTTTGGAGCAGATTTGAAACAATCCCTGATTTAAGTGAGGAGATTCCTCATTGCAGTCTTAAATGACCTGCCGCTTTTCCTAAGATTATGACCCATAATTCTACAGTCACAAACCTGAAGAAATATCCTATCTGTAGCCACCTTGTCATGCCTTGTTTAAATTTACAAAACTCTTACCATGATCATACCTCATTCGATGAAACCCTAGAGAATACATACCTGGTTTCTTCAATCTCACCTCACGACAATGCCACTATGCCAAGCATTACTTCAGGTGCACTCTCTCTATGGCAAGTGTATCTTCCCTTTGACAAGGAGAACAAAACTGCACAATAGTCCAAGTGAGTTCTCACCAAGCTCTGTACAATGGCAAAAAGATTCTCCCTGAAAATAAATGGCAACATACTTTTTGCCTTCCTAACTGCCTGCTGCACCTGCATAATAGCATTTAGCGACTCATGGGCCCAGATTACTTTGAACCAACACTTCCCAAACCCTATCCAATTAAGAAATGTTCAACATGGTTTTCTACACGTGAAAAATCTCTCAATTATTTCCATTGTATCCTAGCTGCCATCTTCTAGCCCATTCACTTTGCTTGTCCAAATCACCTTGAAGCGTCCTGGCATCCTCCTCACAACTTACAACAAGCATTAAAAATTGACGTATATAAAACAATTCAAGATCAATTTTCAGATAACGAGGTGTAGAGCTGGATGAACACAGCAGGCCAAGCAGCATCAGAGAAGCAGGAAGGCTTACGTTTCAAGCTTAGACCGTTCTTCAGGAATGGGGGAGGGGCAAGGGGTTCTGAAATAAATAGGGAGAGAGGGGGAGGCAGATAGCCACTGAGGCTTTTATCTGCTTTTAAACCTTCAGTTTTTAATACAAAGTGATACAGCAGTTTCTAATATTTCCTAATTCAATTTATGCTTGTGAGGTCACCTGAATCTTAAGAGCATGAAGGTCAACCCAAATATTTTAGAGGGCACAATTAGTCTCTTTCAAATCGTAGCCAAGCCTAATGCCACTGTAATTCAAAATACTCTCTCCAGCTGCTAGCTAAGTTTGAAAGACCAAAACTTATATTTACAATCAGTTTATTTTCACAAGTTACATGGACATACCATGAAAACTTCAAATACACGTTATTCTTGACTGAAATCCAGGTGGCTGCCCTGTTATACCCATACAGCTAAGTATAAAAGATTTTCCTGAGATTTGAATAGCAGTAAGGTGCTATGTGAGAAAATATACTACTTTTGTCATTTCTCAATTACAAATGAAAATATACCAATATGTGCAACTTGGAAAATAAAAAATTGCTATAACATCAGCGGATTATAAAAACGAAAGCTACTGCTGTTAAGCATTTGCAATTACAAAAATCATGTTAAAGTCATCATTGTTTTTGCCTGATCATGAGAGATGGACAACTGGTGGAGGTTTAACCCATGGGTCACCATGCCTCAGGCCAGCAGACAGGTGGTATAGTCTTATATGGTTACTTCAACTGGTGCGGGAATTGAGCAGTGTTGCCATCACTTGCAAACCAGCCATCCAGCCAAGTGAACTATTCAATCCCTTTACTAAATACAAATCGATCAGAAAGAAACATCCAACGTAAGTGGCAAACATAAAAATACCAAAAGTCCTAAACTCTGCCACAAACGTGTAGATGAGGGTGTGTATGTACCAAATGCTTGGAATCCACAGCGGATCGGGATAACATGGATAACAAAAGCCACAGTTACCGCTCCACATAACTCTATGTACCATGAATGACATGCAAACAAACTGATTAAGTCAATGACAAACCAAAAAAAAAATAGGGTACACAAATCTGTGGGCAGTGAGTGGATCAGTAGATAACAAGGTCTAAGCACACTTCATGCAAGGAAGAGATGAAGAGGGATTACAAAATTCTCCAAAGAGGAAGGTTTCTGGGAAGGATCTTAGATGAACACAGACAAAAAAGATAACAGAAGAAATTTCAAAGATTGGGTTTAAGATGATTAAACACTGTCACTACTGTGGTGACAAGGAGAGGTAAGACAAGGAACCAAGAAGTCACCGGATCAGTGTTAGAGTACATTTCAAGGTTGTAAATGAAGATAGGCTCAGGCTTGGGACCTTTTACTTGTCTACCAGGGGCAAACGGAGTCAGATTTGTGTGGGAGCTACCTGAGCTGCTTGGTTGAGTTTGAAAACAGAGAGTCATATCACAGAAAAATCGTGAGTTGATTGGTTGTTGTACAGCTGCTGTTAGGGACTGTGTTTCAGCCACGGTAAATGTGAAAAACAAATTTCTAAGGTAGCACAGGGAATAAAAGATTTTATTGTTACAGGAGAGGGGCCTGATTTCTCAGTAAAGACAAAGAATTTATATTAAATCTCAGTTTAGAGTTAATAGTTAATTACAATTAATATTTTCCTACTTGTTATGAATTTTGGTCAAGAGTATAATTTAGCTTAAGGTGTAGCCGGGTAGCTCAATGCCGCGTTTTGCACACTTCCCAGTACAAAAGAATTCTTCATTGCTCCTGGCAGTTAGTAAGTGTCACTAGTTCTGAATGTTCAGTGCAACTGCAGTACCTCTGCAAGGCTGAGAGTTACATCAATAGCACATTTTGAGGCTCGGCCACCCGGCAGCTTAAAGGGAGCACAGGAAAGTAAGAAATGGATGACCAGCAGTCAAAGGAGGGAAGGCGGATAAGGCCCAGAAAGCATCTCACTCCAGAATAGTTGCATGTTGGAAAATGATGGGTGGAGACAAATTCTCTGGGCAGTGCAATCAGAAACCAGCTGCAGAACAGGGGAGAAGAGACAGAGGAAGAACCATAGCGGAAGGAGGCTCAACTGTAAGGAGAAAACGTAGGCTTTTCTACAGCCTCAGGTGTGACCAAGATGGGGTGTTGCCTCCCTGAAGCCAGAGTCAAGGATCAGAAATCCAGAAAAATGAATAAGGTAGGGTGAAAGTGAGCAATGTTGCTCAACTGGAAAAGATAATGTTTTAAGCTTAGTTTGAGTCATATGGGAAGTTGGGAAATTATGATTTAATAGATTAGTCGGAATAGGTAAGGAGCCGGATGGAATTAGTGCAAGTTCATTTTACGACCCAATAACAGGTGGTGAGTGCAAGGGAATTAGGAAATACAAGGTTAGCAACAAGGATGCCAATCTTAGAGATTAGGAAATCCATTAACTCTCCACATCTGGGTTGCAGATGACTACAATCATGGATGGGGAAGGGGTTAAAACAAATCTAAAGTGTTTTAGTAAGACAGTAATTTACTGTGGAAGAACGGAGATCTAAGTTGGACTTTTGCCTTCAGGGATGAAGAGAGACATATGAAGGCTGCATGTCAGGTAGAACTGTAAGCATACACTGCTCTACCTTCAGAAAAAACTGACGATTTGGAGGGAATAAAACCTGTCAAAGATAGACATGAGAAAACAGTTAAGTAGTTTTATAGCTGTGCAGAAGTTGGATTTAGTGAACAGTCAAAAAGAATCATAGAATGTTGGCAGAATAGGAAGCTGCCATTTGGCAATCAAGTATGCCAGCTTTCTGCAAAGCAATCCTAAAAGAGCATGTTAAACCACGCTTGCCCATAACACGGCAATTTATTTTTTATTTCAAGCATTTATCCAATTCCCTTCGAAAAGTCTCAACTGAATCTGCCTCCAGCACCCCTCAGACGAACTTCAAATTCTTCTAAATGCCTTTGCACTGGAATTATTTCAAAAATCTTCTCTATCCCATCCAAAACCTTCTTTCTGGTCCCGAAATGATGCCTAGAAATGGACACAATTCTCTAGTTTAAGTTCAACCAATGTTTTGTGCAGGTCACCATACCTTCCTTGCTTGCTTCTGTATTCCATTTCTTTACTTATACTGCCTAGAATTTTGTCAAGTCTTTTGAACCACCTTCTTAACCTGCCCTACCAACTTCAATGATCTGTACATATCTGCACAGTCTCTTTGTTCCAACACCCTCTTTAGAATTGTACCTGTTGACTTATTATTCCCTTCATTCTTCTCTACATTAAACATCAGCCATGCGTCTACCAATCCACCAGTATGCATCCTCTCAAAGTCTATCACAGTTAATCATTTTCCCAAGTTTTGTGCCACCTGCAAATATTGAAAATTATGCCCTGTACAATGAAGTTTAAGTCATTATTTACATCAATGAGACAAGCGGTCCTTCCACTAACCCCAGCAACGTCACAGCTCAGCAAACTTGGAATTCATGCTGTCACTGTTCTTTTATGCCATGGGACTACTTTGCTGCCAAGGCTAGCAGGGCACTCTTTCAGGATCTTTTGGATGTCCTCACACAGAAATACACATAGACCAAGCACCTTCTTTTCAACCATCTTTTCTGATACATCAAAAACACAAATCTAATTAGATAAATGATTTTCTTTTCATTAGTCCATGTTTATTTCCAAAACTGATTCATACTCCCATGGCACTTTTAGTGTTATCCCCCACCACATTCTAATCTTAGCAGCAGCAATCAAACACTGTATTTCCTGGAATTTAGAATGTAATTCAAGATTTGATCAAGTTATGATATTAAAAGGAGAACAGGAAGGGTACATTGGAAAGAAATTATTTCTGCTGGCTGGAGAGGCTAGGATCAAGGAAAAGATATTAATCTTACGAGCTAAATTCATTCCTTTCAGAAAGTCAAGAAGCACTGCCACACACACACACAGAAGGGTAACAGAATTTTAGAAGTCTCTTCAGCAAGCAACAACTAATGCAAGATGAACCACCAATTTTAAATTTGAGATCCATTAACAAAAGTCTATCAAAAGCTGTCAAGGGAACATGGAAAACTGGATATACAGAGAGTTAGGCTGGGCATCAGCATATTCTCATTGAATGGTGAAGTGGCTTAAGTGGCTTCAGGGACTAAAAGGTCTCACCTTGTTCCCAGGTCCCTGAAAAGGTGATGTATGTAATCATTTTCTACTCTTCATAATTTGGTGGACAGGCTCCCTCACCTTAGGGAAACATAGTATTCTTACATTGAGAAATTAGCAAGTTTGAAAAAAATGCCTTTTAAAGTGTTTTATTTATCTACAGTTTCTTCAACGATTTGGACTATGGTACTGGAACATAAGACCCAGCATAAGATCATATTAAATAGGAGCAGGAAAAGGCCATTTGGTCCATTGCGCTTGCTCTATCATTTAATGAGATTCTGGTTGCACATATTATTCCACTTTCCTGCCCGTCCTCCAGAACCCTTGATTTTCATCAAAAACCTGTCTGACATACCCTTGAATGTATTCAATGACTCAGCTTATGAGTCTTAAATTCTGTATCAACCTTGTCAAGTGACCTCAACCTTTGAAAGCATCAATAAAATCTCCTCTCATTCTCCTAAAGTTCAATAAGCACAGGAGTATGTGCAACTTAAAGAAAGGGATAGTACAGTTCAATAAAAAAAAGTATATAATGCCTTTAGGGTAATTAACATCTTCAGATTCTTCAGAGGCACTATCCATATCTGCCATAAGCCAAGTGGGGGTCTTAGACAAGTTGACCAAAACAGAGAAAAGAAAGATGGAGATGTGGAGAAATAGAGGAAGGGAATTCTAGAGTTTTGAAACTTTGACAACTGAAGGCACTTGCACCAATGGAGAAGTGACTGAAAACTGGAGATGCACCAAAAGCCAAAATTGACAGCATTCAAAAGGTTTGGGAGAGAAGATGCCATCAGGTTGCAGTAAATCATAAAGATAGGGAGGGGTAAGGGCAGCAGCGAAGATTTGAAGAGAAGAGTGTTTAAAAGAAAAAGTGGGACTCAAACTGAGCACAGGGAATATTGGGTAAGCAAGTCTTTGCAAAATTAGTGACATAAACAGAAGTCTGGCTAGCTCAACTTTTCAGAAGATAGAGCTAGGTGGTCAGGCAGGATGCTTTGAAATAGCTGAATCTGCAATGAACAGATACATGAGCCATGTCAGGGTGATGTTAGAAGCAGAAATAGCTGATCTTAGTCACGATGCAATTTTTTAGTATAAAAAATCCTCTATCACAAAATCATGAATTTACCTATCTACTTCAAAAAAAAGATAAAAATCAACATCCGGGAGCCAACATCACGTATCCATGATTATTAACCTATTTCAAACGAGCTCTGCACTTGCGAATTTAATCATTCGCGGGGGGCTCAGGAATGGAACCCTTACGAATTCAGATATATTGTCACAACATTCTCTCATACAGGGATTGAATATAAAATACTGCTGTAAACAGATAGTTAAGAGGTAAGTGGCAGATGAATGTAGTTTATAATTTGGACTAAAGAAAGTAGCTTCTGTCTTCTAAAAATTTAAATAGAAGAAATTAATGCTCACCTACTAGATAGCAGGCAGTTTAGAAAACAGTGGAGGGATCAAGGGAGATGCGGGTGAGATACAATCGAGGACTGTCCAGGGAACATGTGAAAATTGGTACTGTGTCACTGAGGGGCAACATGGAGATGTGAAATAGGAGGGAGCCAAGAACAGATCTTTTTTGCAGATGGGGGTTCTCTCTAGAGAAAATGTTATGCAAATAGGAAGAGAACCCTTTGCGCATTCATCTCTGAATTAATAAAACTCAAACCAGGTAAATGAAATCTCAACCAGCCCGACAACAGGAGAAAGGTGTCGAAAGAGTAGTATGCAGCAGGGATGCCTTACTAATGTCACAGACAATCAAGATGTTATTTGTAGCGTTTAATAACGGCAGTGGTGGAAAACCAATCAGAAGGATTCAGACATGGAATTCTGAGAATGATGGGCACAAATTTAGCAGGCAGCAACACTTTGGAGAAGAAATGCAGCTTAAAGATTTTCAAACATCAATGAGTCAAGATTGGCTTTTGAGAGCTGGAGATTTAGCAGGAAGGGACAAAAGTACCTGTAGTAACGATTTTTAATCAGCTGACGAAGAAGCTACGAGAGACATTGGGCTGTCAAAAACGCAACAGGACAAGGGTTAAGAGAGCAAAAGGTATAGCTCATTGGCAACATCAGTTCCAAGAATATCAAAATTAGAAAAAGCATCCATTAGTAGTTAATTCGTGGTCAGCTATAAGCAAGTTCTGAAAGTGTAACTAACAAACGTGACCAACAAGAGGGTACCTAAAAAAACTGTAGATTTTAAAGTGCTGTCATTAATTGAATTGGCAGCTTTCCATATTAAACAGTAAAGGATTGAACAAGCTCCCATAAGAAGTAACATCTTCTCTAGGTTCACAATCTTCCAGCCACTTATCAGGTCACCAGTGAATCATTGGGGAGACCAGAAGTAGAAGTCATAAATATACTGGGAATTCAATAAACTCTTTTCTAAAAGCTGAGTGATAATAAGATAGAACTCGCTACCATACTGGGAGTAGTTCAGACAAATATGGCTGCTTATCTAACATCCCCCTCAAAATGTACGCGTTCAGAAGGTACCAAAGAACATTTGTTAACAGGGTTAAGTGAAGGAGGAGTGGAGGCAGCTTGCGTGCAACATAAGCAATGGCATGGACCTGTTAGGCTGAAAGGCTATTTCTGCATCATAAATACTTGGTAATATTGTGGTTGGTTGGCTTGCTGAGCTGGTTCATTGTTCCACAACTGTTTCATCAATTACCCTGCTAAGTAATATCATCAGTGCAGCGTCCGGTGAAGCGCCGTTATGTTTTCTCGCCTGGCCTTTTCTCGAGTCCGTTGAGCTGGATTACGTCACTTCCAGTTTTCATTTGCAATGGAGTCTATATGGCGTCGAGTTCTATGTGTTTACTGATGGCTTTATTCGTGGAGTACCAGGCTTCCAGGAAGTCCCATGGTTGTCTCTGCTTTGCTTGTCCCAGGATCTTGGTGTTGTCCCTATCGAATTGGTGGTTCTCCTTATCCATGTGGATTGAGATGAGTAAGCATTGGTCGTGCCTTTTTGTAACCAGTTGGTATTCATGTACCCTTGTTGTTAGTTTCCTTCCTGTTTGTCCGATGTAGTGTTTCTCACAGTCTCTGCACGGAATCTTATTGAGATACTGGTCCTGTCCATAGTGGGTCTCTGCTTCGGGTGGGCAATTGTCGTAGGGTTAATGAGGGTTTGTGCGCTGTTCTGATGCCCAGTGGTCGTAAGGAGTCTTGTGGTTAGTTCCATGTGTACCTGATGTAAGGTAGCGTGATGCGCATGTACTACCTTCCTGGTGTCGCTCAAATAGTAGGCATTTTCTGACCCAGTTTTTCTGATATCCACTGTCCTTGAACATCTGGAAAAAGTATTATTCTTCTTCTCGGCATGGCTCTGTGCTGTTGCAGCATGTTGCTGCCTGTTTAAATAATGTTCTCATGCAGCTTTGTTTGTGTGTGTTAGGATGGTTACTGAAGTTCAGTACTTGGTCAGTGTGTGTGGCTTTCCTGTGTACCTTCATTCGGAATTCCCCATTTGTCCTGCACTCTACCATGAGATCCTGGAATGGGAGCTGTTTGTTTTTCTCCTCTTGTCTGGTGGATTTGATTCTGGTGAGGGAGTTGTTTATTAGTTTGTGTGTCTCCTCTCGTTTGAGGAGAACCACCAATTCAATAGGGACAACACCAAGATCCTGGGACAAGCAAAGCAGAGACAACCACGAGCGTTCCTAGAAGCCTGGTACTCCATGAATAGAGCCATCAACAAACACACAGAACTTGACCCCATACACACTCCATTGTGAAGGAAAACCAGAAGTGAGGCAATCCAGCTCAACGGACTCCAGAGTGTAAACACCAGGTTGTAAAACAACGGCACTTCATCAGAGGCTGCACTGATGTTACCCAGCAGGGTCATGAAACGGCTGTGGAACAGCAAACCAGTTCGGCGAGCCGGCCATCCACAACCCGAGCTACAAATCTACTCTAAAACCTTAGATACTTTGTGCTAATTTAAATTCCCTATTCACGTTCGCTTTTAATGACCAATGCAAATATGTGACACTCAAGTTCACAATGCTGAATGTAGTATATTCAAGATTTAAAATAGCAGATATCAATACAAGCATTGATCATAGGCAAGAAACCGTTATGGAATACTATTAATGTAAAAATGTTGTTTATAAATGCTGTTCAATCTAATTGGAGGAATGCATGAAAGACTCTAGCTACTTTAATCTACCAGGTAGACTGTAATTTTTTTTTAAATTTTTATCACACAAATGAATCCTTATTCCAATATTCAGCAAAATTTTAGTAGCACTTTTGCATCTGAGACATTGTCGTAGCCAATACTTATCCCTCAACTAACACCACAAAAACAGACTCTCTGGCCATTTTCACATCATTGCTTGTGGGACCTTGTGGCATGTAAATTGGTTGCTGTGTCCTACATTACAATAGTGACTACGCTTTAAAATTATGCATCGGTTCTGGACGGTTTGGGGACATCCTCTGGCCATGAAAAATGGTAAATAATGCAAGTTTTAACATAAGCAAACAAAAATATAAATGCTTCTGCAAGACTTGTTTTAAGTGTGGATTTATAGCCTTGAGGTTTACGTCATGGAAACAGGCCCTTCAGCCCAACTAGTCCATGCTGCCCCATTTTCATATTTAATCAAGTCCTATTTAGTCCATACCTCCCATTACTTATTCCACCCATGTAGCTGTCCAAATGTTTCTTAAATTACAAAGTTGTACTCACGTCCACTACCACCTCTGGCAGCCCGTTCCAGATACTAATCACCTGCTGTGAAAAAAATTGCCCCTTTGGACCTTTAGTATCTCTCCCCTTACACCTATTCACCTCTAGTTTTTGACATCCTTAACAGAGGAAAAGGCTGTTGGCTACCTACCTAATCTATGCCTCTCATGATTTTACAGACCTCTAAAAGGTCACTATTCCATCTCCAATGATCCAAGGAAACAAGTGCCAGCCTATCCAGCCTCTCCTTATAATTCAAACCTTCCAGTCCAATAAGCAACCAAGTAAATCTTTTCTAGTTTAACATTTCCTTTCTACGGTGGGGCGACCAGAACTGCATGCAGTACTGCAAATATGGCCCCTTACAAGTGTCTTATACAGCTGCAACAAGACATCCTAACTCCTAGCATGCCAAATGCCTTCTTCACCATCAATTTAAACGTCTTCCAACTGCAATCAGTGTAGCCAAAAGCTCAATGATGAATTCAGTGCATAAATATGTGACAGTTATGTTACTGAAGTTCAAATATTATAGTACATTACATTCAACCGTTTAAAAATTCAACACACCTCAACCCCACATTCCAAAAAGCAAAATCTGCAACTGTGCAAAACTTTCCTGAAACTGAAAAGGGAAGGATAAATGACTGCTCATCTTACTCTTATAATCTCCTATAAAGCTGCTCAGCTTAAGCGAACAGTGCCATGCTAGTGAAACCGTTGCTTCTAAGTAATTAAAAACTTGGCTTAATTATGCTTTGGTTTTATAAATTATAACAAGGATTCAATTAGTCACTATCCATGTCTCACAAAATTTTCATCAAATTCAGTTTTTTTTCCACTAATATTAATTAGTATTTTATGCTATGTAAATTTATTGTTCTATGCATTCACGTTTTAGTTCATTTATTTGTGTGTCATGCTGCAAATTCTAATTTTTCTCCCCCCAAGCAACTGACTGCATAACCAAGAATTTAACAGGAACAGCCCAACTACCAATGCTCACTCACAACTAATAAGGCACCAAATACCAAGTTGCAATAGTTCCTTTTTACCACAATAGTAATTACCTTTCAGAGAAGTTTTTCAAATCTCAAGACTTATACAGCAATTTGATTTTCATGGTCAACATAATTCAACATTGTTAGGCAATATGTTAAAAATTCAACTAATTTAAAATCACCCCAACTAACAAAAGCAGTAAACAGCTTTCATGACATAAATAAACCAAAGATTACCAACACCTTATGTGCATTTTTGTTGTAGAATATCACATATACCTACACGACTGGCAACATGTTGCCTTGGTGGTTAAACACTTGCCTCGTAGCGCCAGGCACCCGGGTTCAATTCTAGCCTCGGGTAACTGTGTGGAGTTTGCACATTCTCCATGTCCACACGGGTTTCCTCCAGATGCTCTGGTTTCCTCCCACAGTCCAAAGATGTCCAGGTTAGGTGGACTGGCCATGCTGATATTGTCCATAGTGTTCAGGGATGTGCAGACTAGGTGAATAACCCATAGTAATTGCAGGGTTAGGAATATGGAAGGGGTTGGGTGCAGGAGGGATGCTTTTTGAAGCATTGGTGCAGACTTGATGGGTTGAAGGACCTCCTTCTATACTGTACAGATTCTACGACACAGATCTAAACTTTTCTTATTTCATGCAGATGATAAAGAATCAAAGTGCACTGCATAGACACGGTCAGGTTAATAGCCATAGACCACAAAAAACCAACAGAAATGAAAAATGCAGGAGAAACTCAACAAGTCTGGTAACATCTACAGGTTCCGAGGTGTCTTTTGCACTCAAAAAAGTTAACTGTTTCTCATTCCACAGATGCTACCAGATAGAGTCATGAAGTTATACAGCACGGAAATAGGCTCTTCGGCCCAAACCAGTCCATGCTGCTCATTCAGCTAGTTCCAGTTGCCCGCATTTGGTATATATCCCTTTAGACCTTTCCCATCCATGTATCCAACCGAGTGTTTAAATGTGGCTTTTGGACCTGCCTCAACTGCCATTCTCTGGCAGCTCATTCTCTTTATGCACCACTCTCTGCATGAAGAAGTTGCCCCTTACATCCTTCTTAAATCTTTCCCCGTTCACCTTAAATGCATGCTCTCTAGTTTTCAATTCCCCTGCCTCAGGAAAAAGATTATATGCATTCATCCTATCTATATCCCTCATGACCTCCATAAGGTCACAGTTCCAAGGAATAAAATCCTATCCTGGCTAACCTTTCCCTATAACTCAGGCCTAATAGTCCTGGCAACATCCTTGTAAATTTTCTTTGCACATTTTCCAATGTAAGTCTTTGCCATAACAAGGTGACCAAAACTGTACACATTACTCCAAGTGTAGCCTCACCTACAACTTGTATAACTATAACATAACATCTCAATGCCTCAATCGCTGAAGGCCAGCATGGTAAGTGCCTTCTTCACCACGCTGTCTACCTGTGACACTGCTTTCAATAAACTGAACATTTGTACTCCTAGGTCACTGTTTCATAGCAATCCTCAGGACCTTACCATTTACTGTATAGGTCCTACCTTGGTTTGACTTTCCAAAGTACAACACCTCACACATACCTGTATTGAACTGCATTTGCCAATCCTCAGCCTACTTCCTCATCTGATCAAGATCCCTCTAATTTTTGATAACCTTCTTCGCTATCAACGATACCACCTAATTTGCATATTCAACAAACTTACTAATCATGCCTTGTACATTCACATCCAGATCATCTACGTGAATCACAAGTTACAAAGGTCCCAGCACTGACCCCTGTGGCATACCAACAATCACAGGCCTCAGTCTGAGAAACAACTTTCAACCATCACCCTCTGCTTCCTACTAGAGCCAATTTGAATCCAATTAACAAGGTCTCCCTAGATCCAATGCAACCTAAACCTTCCTGGCTAATCTGCCATGCAAGACCTTGTCAAAAACCTTACTAAAGTCCATGCAGACAACATGCACTGTCCTACCCTCGTGTCCTCTTGGTTACCTCTTCAAAAAACTCAAAAGATTTGCCAGACATGACTTCCAATGCACAAATCCATGCTGACTATCCCTCATCAGACCTTGACTATCGAAATGTTGGTTGATCCTGTGCAGCAGTGTCCTCTCCAATAACTTGCCCACAACAGATGTAAGGCTCATTGGCTGGTAGTTTGCTGGTTTGTCTTTTCTTAAACAAAAGAACAACATTAACCACCCTCCAATCTTCCAGACCTTCACCAGTTAAGCAAAAATCTCTGCAAGGTTCTCTGCTATTTCTTTATTAGCCACAATGTCCAAGGATGGACTTGATGAGGCCCAGGACATTTATCCATCTTAACATGCTTTAAGGCTGCAAATACCTCTTCTCTGGTAATATGTATGCAGTCCAAGATATCGCCACTTGCTTTCCTTATTTCCTTAGCATCCATGATTCTCTCCTCAGTAACAGTGAAAAATATTCGGCAGGAATCTCCCCCATCTCCTGCGGTCCTACACAGACGGCCATGCTGATTTCTAAGGGGACCTATTCTCTCCCTTTTACTCTTAATCTAGCTATAGAATCTCTTATTGTATAACCTTGTTTTGCTAACAGTTATCGATTTCTCCAGCATTTTCTGCATTTCAGATTTCCAGCATCTGCAGTAATAGCTTTTCTAAGGACAACTGGTTTTATATAATAACTTGATGGGCACGAGGCAAGATGAGGACGATGCCTCCACAAACTACAACTGCTGGTACAGGGACTGGAACTGTGCTATTGATGTCATTCTGTATCACACCCTAGCCAATGACCTAATCATTCTCACCACCAAAAAAAATGCACAGCCAAATAACAGTGAAAGAATCCACAATTAATGCTACATAAATGTCTGAAATGTGGGTCTACCTAAAGCATACGGACTACAGCAGATCAACGTAACAGCTCAATAACCCACTCTCAAGGGCAACTAGGAATGGACAATAAATTTTGGCCCAAACAGCAATATGAATGTCCCTTGAATGAATTAATAAACCATGTAGGAGTGATATCAGACAATGTGCAGCCATCATAATGCATTTGTGATAGTAAAGCTCTGCCCATCAGTTAGCTAGGTGGTTATTGTCCGATGCAAAGTGGTGCCAACAGTCAATTCAATCCCTCTTCTGGCCTCTCACTTGTAGTGATGCCACTCAATCTATAGAACTTGCTAGAAAGTGGGTAATATGCCTGTACTCACTCATGAAGTATGGTTAATTACCTTGCCTTAAGCTTATTCCTTTCAAAACTGAATTACACTCAGGAATAACTATTCAGCAAATTGAAGCAAGCTTTTCATTTATAAATTTAAAGGTTGAAATGACTGATTAACAAACAATAATGGTTTAGGTTGCCCTGTTGAGACAGGCAAAAAGTCAAGAGAGCAATGAAAATTTACTAAAAATTTATTCAAAATATCATTACGCCAAAAACTGACACCTACCAAAGGTTTAAACTCTACTTAAAGATTTAAAGCCTCAAACGCCAACAATGCAGCGAGAGAGAGAGAGAGAGAGAGGGAGGGCGAGGGGGCGCGCGCGCGCGGGCGGGGGAGGGCGAGGGGGCGAGGGGGCGCGCGGGCGGGGGAGGGCGAGGGGGCGAGGGGGCGCGCGGGCGGGGGGAGGGCGAGGGGAGCGAGGGGGCGCGCGGGCGGGGGAGGGCGAGGGAGCGAGGGGGCGCGCGGGCGGGGGAGGGCGAGGGAGCGAGGGGGCGCGCGGGCGGGGGAGGGCGAGGGAGCGAGGGCGGCGCGCGGGCGGGGGAGGGCGAGGGGAGCGAGGGCGCGCGCGGGCGGGGGAGGGCGAGGGAGCGAGGGCGGCGCGCGGGCGGGGAGGGCGAGGGAGCGAGGGCGCGCGCGGGGCGGGGGGAGGGCGAGGGAGCGAGGGCGCGCGGGGGCGGGGGAGGGCGAGGGCGGCGGCGGGAGGGCGAGGGCGCGCGCGGGCGGGGGAGGGCGAGGGCAGCGCGCTGGGCGGGGGGAGGGCGAGGGCGCGCGCGGGCGGGGGAGGGCGAGGGCGCGCGCGGGCGGGGGAGGGCGAGGGCGCGCGCGGGCGGGGGAGGGCGAGGGCGCGCGCGGGCGGGGGAGGGCGAGGGCGCGCGCGGGCGGGGGAGGGCGAGGGCGCGCGCGGGCGGGGGAGGGCGAGGGCGCGCGCGGGCGGGGGAGGGCGAGGGGCGCGCGCGGGCGGGGGAGGGCGAGGGCGCGCGCGGGCGGGGGAGGGCGAGGGGCGCGCGCGGGCGGGGGAGGGCGAGGGCGCGCGCGGGCGGGGGAGGGCGAGGGCGCGCGCGGGCGGGGGAGGGCGAGGGCGCGCGCGGGCGGGGGGAGGGCGAGGGCGCGCGCGGGCGGGGGAGGGCGAGGGCGCGCGCGGGCGGGGGAGGGCGAGGGCGCGCGCGGGGCGGGGGAGGGCGAGGGCGCGCGCGGGCGGGGGAGGGCGAGGGCGCGCGCGGGCGGGGGAGGGCGAGGGCGCGCGCGGGCGGGGGAGGGCGAGGGCGCGCGCGGGCGGGGGAGGGCGAGGGCGCGCGCGGGCGGGGGGAGGGCGAGGGCGCGCGCGGGCGGGGGAGGGCGAGGGCGCGCGCGGGCGGGGGAGGGCGAGGGCGCGCGCGGGCGGGGGAGGGCGAGGGAGCGCGCGGGCGGGGGAGGGGCGAGGGACGCGCGCGGGCGGGGGAGGGCGAGGGCGCGCGCGGGCGGGGGAGGGCGAGGGCGGGCGGGCGCGGCGGGGAGGGGCGAGGGCGCGCGCGGGCGGGGAGGGCGAGGGCGCGCGCGGGCGGGGGAGGGCGAGGGCGCGCGCGGGCGGGGGAGGGCGAGGGCGCGCGCGGGCGGGGGAGGGCGAGGGCGCGCGCCGGGCGGGGGAGGGCGAGGGCGCGCGCGGGCGGGGGAGGGCAGGGCGCGCGCGGGCGGGGGAGGGCGAGGGCGCGCCGGGCGCGGGAGGGCGAGGCGCGCGCGGGCGGGGGAGGGCGAGGGCGCGCGCGGGCGGGGGAGGGCGAGGGCGCGCGCGGGCGGGGGAGGGCGAGGGCGCGCGCGGGCGGGGGAGGGCGAGGGCGCGCGCGGGCGGGGGAGGGCGAGGGCGCGCGCGGCGGGGCGCGGGGGGAGGGCGCGCTGCTGCGCGCGGGCGGGGGAGGGCGAGGG